>NC_092806.1:132198475-132498475 GCF_040954645.1 Diabrotica undecimpunctata
AGCACGGACTGAAACTTGCGACAGAGAAAACCGAAGCCATCATTCTGAAGGGGACAAGGAACAGGCAAAATATTGAATTAAAATGTGCGGGAGCATGTCTAACACCCAAGCAACAAGTAAAGTATCTAGGAGTGACATTGCACCAGAATGAAAAATGGGGGAAGCACGTGCGGGAGGTGGTCCGGAAGGCTACGAGGAGGGTCTTACACGGTGTTGTACAGTCGATCGTCCTCTACGCGACACCAGTCTGGAGCGAGGTGGTAGAGATAACGGCCTATAGGAGTCTCATGAAACGAGTGGACCGAACAAGTCTGTTGTGAGTGGCATGCGCCCACAGGACTGTGTCTGCGGCAGCCTTATGGACCATCACTGGATGTGTTCCGTTGCATGTTTTGGCGGTGGAAAGAAAAGAGCTTTATGAGAGAAGAAGCCCAAATCTTACTGTGGCCGAGAGAAGACAGGAAAGGGAAAGGTCAGTTCAAAGATGGCAAGAAGAATGGAACAACACGGAAGATGTGGCACAGTGGACGAAAATGCTTATCCCGAACATAAGAGATTGGGTGGACTGTGGCCACAGGCGGCTGGATTAATTCCTGACGCAGGTGCTCACAGGACACGGGTGTTTTAGGCACTATAGAGGTGCCTATAGAGGTAGGCACCTCTATAGGACCGGAAAGGCTGATACAGATGAATGGCTATACTGTGGATACTCGGACACTGTGACACATACTATGTTAGATTGCACCAGATGGATAGTGGAAAGGAACAGAATGGAGAGAGAGACAGGTATGAATTTTGTAACAGTGAGAGAAATGATTGAGAGAATGATAAATTAGGTTGGACTAACATACACAGCTATGTCAAGCGAGAAGATCACATGCAGTGATTAAGAAAAAGGAAGAGGAAGAAAGACAGCTGGACAAACGCTAAAGGTACCAGTGAATGATGCTTAAAGGTGAAACTAGAAAAGTGGTTCACACTGTATGAGTTAGAATGCGTGAGTCAGACTGTGGGGAAGAAGGAAATGCCCATCTGGAAATGATGCCGAACTAGGAGCGATGAGTGTCTTCTACGCGTTACCTGGAACGAGACAGTGAGTCTCCTTGCTGATGAATAGAGTTTCGATGTGTATGAATGGACAATGAATGAATAAAGGTAGTGCTTCGGAAGCGATTCTTAAACCGGAAGATTCTTCGGAAGTGATAGCTTAAAATTTAAGCTCCCATTAAGGGTAGTTTGGTGGTGAAAAATTATTTGGGTGGTAATAAATTAGTGAAAAATTGGTGAAAAAATATGCCATCAACACAAAGTTTTCTTTTGAATTCTGCTAGCTTGAACCTTAAGCCAGCAGAATCGCTCCCCTTAAGGTTGGTTTGGTGGTGAAAAATTATTAGCGTGGTAATAGATTAGTGAAAATGGGTGAAAAAATATTACGTAGGTTAAATTGGATTCCGCTCATGTGTCCCCGCTAGCTTAAGGGTCCTGATTATGTACGGATTGGTGGCGTTTTTGCACACAACGTGAGTTTATCTTAGAGGAGTCTATTCCGCATAAAAAGTTAGTTTCTGAAAATTGTGGACTTGGGCCCTTTTTGAAATGACCGATTCAATTGTTTTTAATATATTTAATTACACACTTAAACATATTTATTAAATAAAGCATTATAGCGTTGTTTTGTAATTAAATTTTGAAACAATTTATACCATTTATCTCTGTTTACCTTTATTTTTAAATTTCGTACTGAAAACACACGTTTAGGAATGACAGGTAAAATAAGAAGTATGTAAAATTTAATAAAAATTTATTTTTGTCTGAAGCGTTACAAAATTTATAAAATATATATTAAGCATATTTAGTTAAACCATCATATCCACGTTTTAAAAGGATCCTCATCACTTGGAATAAATGAGTCAATATTTTGTCAAGAGTTGGAACCATAGATGCTCCCAAAAAAGCTTTTACTAACGAAAGTATGCCTCCTTTGGCTACCTAAAATAGGTTGTTGTGAGTATAATGATCGTATGAATAAAGTATATGTGTTACTAATGTTTTGGGAAAACATTAATCAATGTAAAATTCACAATAATTTCCGTACCACCTATTTACCATTATTAAACAAAGTCCAAGTTAAACTCGAATGTTTGTTGAACCTTGTAAAAAGTTAAAAATTCTGGTGCTAAAATTGGTTAAAAGTAGAGACTGAAATTTACAAAAATGAATATTATTACATACATATTTCGCGTATATTTGCCCTGTTTTGCTTTTTATGCATATTTTACGGCATTTGGTGAATTTACGGCATATTATCTTTATATAAGTCTGCTTATTTAAAAACTAATTTAGCGTTTCAGTTAAAAAGTCAATAAGTGTTAATTGAAGAGCTTTTTTACAAAATTACATAAATCCATTTTCGGCTAAAATACATTTTTTGTGGAATTTCGAGAGTTTGGTCTGTCTTAGATCTTGTGTATAAGTCTCATGTGTTAAAAGTTAATATTTCCCATTTAAAATGAGCCTAACAATCACGTTTCTTCCACAAAACTTAATTAATCCACTCAAAAACCTTTACCCCATGTTCACTCTTTTTTATACAAAACTTAACATCTCCTTCTTCAGCTAACCATTAAAATTAGTTTTTGTTTTACAAAACTGCATAAATCCTCCGGCCTGTAGAACTATCGATTGATGTTGATTTGTAAAACAATATAAAGGCCGGTTTTCACGCTACGTCTTATTGTACGTTTTGTTGGATAGGACAAATCCTATACAATAAAACGTGGCATGTAAACAGCAAAACGTATGTCTTGTCAAATCGAAATGAAATCCAAGATCAGATCGTAGAAATGATGGGAGAAGCATAGTTTTGCGAGAACTGATAGGATAAAATGTTACGTGAAAATACATGTGCAGACAAGTCGTCCGATCTTGACTTATTTGACGACTAGTTCGACTGCAGTTCGTTTCATTTTTCCCAAAAAAGCCTAATAATGTCAGATTTGCGGCAATGTACCTCCGACTTTCTCGGAGAATTTATTGAATTGTATAAAAGTTTTTAAGTAGTTATATTTTAAAACCAAGTAGATTGCATTACAGGTTTCAGGAATTATTTGGCTTAACGCTGGTTTGGATATTATGATTGTGAACTCCAAGTCCTTGACGCTGCGTCCTGTTGTAAGATATCTGAGAGTTGCTGTGAGTCTTTCATGGGGTTGTAATGGCTTTTCTCATGAGGTGTCTTATTTCAATATGTATGGTGTTACCAACTCTAGCAATTGACAATAGGCTGAGGTGTCCATTCGCAAATAATTGCGCCAGTCATCTGGTTCGCCTCCTTTAGTAATGAGACGTGGGAATACTGCCTTCTTTTTAGAAGCCCACTCTCTTGACTATCTTGTCTTTTCCCTCTTCATCCCCTTTTTCCTCAGTCGTAGTATCTTTATAGTTGAAAAAATAATAGAAAGCAACCGTGTTTCCTCCATAATAAAAAAAACACTAAACAAACTTCACATAACTCAAGACTCTGAATTAGAAATGAGGTAGAAAACGGAAGGAAAAACGTAGTGTGTATACACTGGACAAAACGTACATTTTGTCGTACGTTTTATATGATCCACAAAACGTACAATAAGACGTAGTGTGAAAACGGGCCTTAAGATATTCGTAAAGGCCGGTTTTCACGCTACGTCTTATTGTACGTTTTGTTGGATAGGACAAATCCTATACAATAAAACGTGGCATGTAAACAGCAAAACGTATGTCTTGTCGAATCGAAATGAAATCCAAGATCAGATCGTAGAAATGATGGGAGAAGCATAGTTTTGCGAGAACTGATAGGATAAAATGTTACGTGAAAATACATGTGCAGACAAGTCGTCCGATCTTGACTTATTTGACGACTAGTTCGACTGCAGTTCGTTTCATTTTTCCCAAAAAAGCCTAATAATGTCAGATTTGCGGCAATGTACCTCCGACTTTCTCGGAGAATTTATTGAATTGTATAAAAGTTTTTAAGTAGTTATATTTTAAAACCAAGTAGATTGCATTACAGGTTTCAGGAATTATTTGGCTTAACGCTGGTTTGGATATTATGATTGTGAACTCCAAGTCCTTGACGCTGCGTCCTGTTGTAAGATATCTGAGAGTTGCTGTGAGTCTTTCATGGGGTTGTAATGGCTTTTCTCATGAGGTGTCTTATTTCAATATGTATGGTGTTACCAACTCTAGCAATTGACAATAGGCTGAGGTGTCCATTCGCAAATAATTGCGCCAGTCATCTGGTTCGCCTCCTTTAGTAATGAGACGTGGGAATACTGCCTTCTTTTTAGAAGCCCACTCTCTTGACTATCTTGTCTTTTCCCTCTTCATCCCCTTTTTCCTCAGTCGTAGTATCTTTATAGTTGAAAAAATAACAGAAAGCAGCCGTGTTTCCTCCATAATAAAAAAAAATACTAAACAAACTTCACACAACTCAAGACTCTGAATTAGAAATGAGGTAGAAAACGGAAGGAAAAACGTAGTGTGTATACACTGGACAAAACGTACATTTTGTCGTACGTTTTATATGATCCACAAAACGTACAATAAGACGTAGTGTGAAAACGGGCCTTAAGATATTCGTAAAGGCCGGTTTTCACGCTACGTCTTATTGTACGTTTTGTTGGATAGGACAAATCCTATACAATAAAACGTGGCATGTAAACAGCAAAACGTACGTCTTGTCGAATCGAAATGAAATCCAAGATCAGATCGTAGAAATGATGGGAGAAGCATAGTTTTGCGAGAACTGATAGGATAAAATGTTACGTGAAAATACATGTGCAGACAAGTCGTCCGATCTTGACTTATGTGACGACTAGTTCCACTGCAGTTCGTTTCATTTTTCCCAAAAAAGCCTAATAATGTCAGATTTGCAGCAATGCACCCACGATTTTGTCAGGGAATTTATTAAATTGTATAAAAGTTTTTAAGCAGTTATGTTTTAAAAACAAGTAGATTGCATTACAGGTTTCAGGAATTATTTGGCTTAACGCTGGTTTGGATATTATGATTGTGAACTCCAAGTCCTTGACGCTGCGTCCTGTTGTAAGATATCTGAGAGTTGCTGTGAGTCTTTTATGGGGTGTAATAGCTTTTCTCATGAGGTGTCTTATTTCAATATGTATCGTGTTACCAACTCTAGCAATTGACAATAGGATGAGGTGTCCATTCGCAAATAATTGCGCCAGTCATCTGGTTCGCCTCCTTTAGTAACGAGACGTGGGAATACTGGCTTCTTTTTAGAAGCCCACTCTCTTGACCATCTTGTCTTTTCCCTCTTCATCCCTTTTCCTCAGTCGTAGTATCTTTACAGTTGAAAAAATAACAGAAAGCAGCCGTGTTTCCTCCATAATAAAAAAAAATACTAAACAAACTTCACACAACTCAAGACTCTGAATTAGAAATGAGGTAGAAAACGGAAGGAAAAACGTAGTGTGTATACACTGGACAAAACGTACATTTTGTCGTACGTTTTATATGATCCACAAAACGTACAATAAGACGTAGTGTGAAAACGGGCCTTAAGATATTCGTAAAGGCCGGTTTTCACGCTACGTCTTATTGTACGTTTTGTTGGATAGGACAAATCCTATACAATAAAACGTGGCATGTAAACAGCAAAACGTACGTCTTGTCGAATCGAAATGAAATCCAAGGTCAGATCGTAGAAATGATGGGAGAAGCATAGTTTTGCGAGAACTGATAGGATAAAATGTTACGTGAAAATACATGTTCAGACAAGTCGTCCGATCTTGACTTATTTGACGACTAGTTCCACTGCAGTTCGTTTCATTTTTCCCAAAAAAAGCCTAATAATGTCAGATTTGCGGCAATGCACCCACGATTTTCTCGGGGAATTTATTAAATTGTATAAAAGTTTTTAAGTAGTTATGTTTTAAAACCAAGTAGATTGCATTACAGGTTTCAGGAATTATTTGGCTTAACGCTGGTTTGAATATTATGATTGTGAACTCCAATTTCTTGACGCTGCGTCCTGTTGTAAGATATCTGAGAGTTGCTGTGTCTTTCAGGGGGTATAATGGCTTTTCTCATGAGGTGTCTTATTTCAATATGTATGGTGTTACCAACTCTTCTTCTTCTTCTTCCTATGCCGTCCCCATTAACGGAGGTTGGCGACCACATTTTTAAAGGCTTCTCTATCTTTTGCAACGTGGAATAATTCGTGGAATAATTACCAACTCTAGCAATGGACAATAGGCTGAGGTGTCCATTCGCAAATAATTGCGCCAGTCATCTGGTTCGCCTCTTTTAGTAACGAGACGTGGGAATACTGGCTTCTTTTTAGAAGCCCACTCTCTTGACCATATTGTCTTTTCCCTCTTCATCCCCTTTTTCCTCAGTCGTAGTATCTTTATAGTTGAAAAAATAAAAGAAAGCAGCCGTGTTTCCTCCATAATAAAAAAAACACTAAACAAACTTCACACAACTCAAGACTCTGAATTAGAAATGAGGTAGAAAACGGAAGGAAAAACGTAGTGTGTATACACTAGACAAAACGTACATTTTGTCGTACGTTTTATATGACCCACAAAACGTAAAATAAGACGTAGTGTGAAAACGGGCCTTTAGTTTTAAAACTACTAACGGGTTGCACTGACAGTGTGTAGCGTAGCCACGCCATGTTACGCTGTATGAGATTATCAGTACCGTTCCGTTCGATGAGACGAAGTATTGTGAATTTGTTGTATGTCAACGTTGTTTCTGTGTTTTGCGTGTTATTTTGAGATGGATACTGTTGCTAATTAATCGGTGGGATCTAAAGAAAGACGATCCATCAAAACAAGAAAGAGAGGGCGTTCAAAAATTATGAAGTACATCGATAGTGATCCTCATTTAGTGTTTCTAAAACAGAAGACTAGACCATGTGCCCATAATTCGAAAAATCTTCGTTGTGCTACGGTATCCTACGATGATATAAAAATTAATCGACAAGCAGTCTACATGGCAGATGGTAAAGAGAAACAAGATCTTGTTTGGATGAAATTATCTCTGCTTTCGAGCCGCAAAGAAGAAGGTCAAGTGGTACGCCTGTCTCTGTAACTCGCACAAAAACGGTTTCTGTGAAATTTTTTCTCAATAGTCAGAAACAGAAACGCATAATTTCTGTCTGTAAAAAGTTTTTTGCTTTCTCAATGGGTGTACCTACCTCTCGACTACTGCGGATTGGAAAGGTCGTCAATCAAGGTCTGCTGCCCAAAGAAAATAGAGGTGGTTACCGACAAGAAGCTTTTTTCAGAGCCAAAAAGGAAGCAGTCTGTCAATTTCTTGGTAAACTAAATGGTGTCGAATCTCATTATGGAAGAGGAAAAAGTAAGAGAGTTTATCTTTTAGCAGAGTTAAATATAAATAAGTTATATAAAATATTTAACGCTGCTTCACTGCCGATTTTCACGTGAGCTATTTATGTTTTCACCGTATTTTTGTAACCGATTTAAACATTGGATTTTTCTCTCCAGCTACAGACACATGTTCTACGTGCACTTGTCTTAAATATCTTATTCAACAAAACGCTCGCGGCTCAGTTGAAGAAATTAGTCCAATGACTGAACTTTGTATTCACAAGCCGAGAGCAGATGCGTTTTACAAACTAATGAAGGGAGTCCCCAATGATACTTATAGTTTTGTTTTTGATTTGCAACAAGTGCACCCACTCCCTAAAACTCCAATCGGCGATGCCTTTTATCACCGACAAATTGTATTCTATGCATTTTGCTGTGTGCCTATTGACTCAAAGGTACCAACATTTTATACGTGTAATAAAACGCTGGGAAGTAGAGGAGAAAATGAAATCGGATCTGCACTCATCCATCACTTAAGAAGCTAAGATCTTTCTTTTTTTTCTGCAGTATCGTTGTCTTGTGATCGTTGCGCTGGCCAAAATAAAAACCATATTGTTTATGTTTTGTACCATTGGCACAAAATTCATGTAACCTTTCCGACTCGTGGCCACAGTTTTCTTCCAGCTGATCGAGCTGTTGGCCGTGTAGAGAAGCGTTTAAAAAAAAACTGATACCATCTACAGAAACTGGGACAAGACTGTGTGATATACGATATCAAAAGCATTGAAATGATTTATCAAAAAATAAAAGAAAGCAGCCAAAGCAAACGCCTCATTATTAAGAAAATCAAAACAAGGGACCAGCATACTTCAACCAAAATAAAATGCTGCGCAACTATAGGTTCGATAGGGGAAAAGAAACTTTTAGAAGCATTGTAAAAAAAATAAAAATGATTTTCTTCAGGCTCTTCCCCAAATCCCACTATCTCATTCCGTGACTGAAGGGAAAAAAAAGATGTCCTTCATTTATTGCAAACCCACTTTGGACAAAATTGGAAAGAGATCCCTGATCTTCATTGGTAGATTATTGCTCTTCAACATAAAGTTACTAGTGATCCAGATTCAAAAACCCACAACTACCATGATGGCGAGTGTGATTGCTTGGAGGATGAGCCAAAAAATTTTCACATCTAAATTTTTTGTACTGCTCATTTTTTTTTGTTTTAGTGGGTACCGTTTAATATTTTTTATTTTTAAGATATTGTTAATTTGACAAAACATAATATCTCCCAACTTTTGTTACAAAACGCGATATCTCCAAAAGACTCATGGCTATATTTTGTTAATGAAAATCAATAAAAATAATGTTAACTAACGTTTTATTTCTCTAGATCTAACCTCAATTGATTACGTTATCTGAAGAAAATTTTAGTACAACAGCTGCAGCATGTTTTTACGTCTCCTGAAAATTTTTGAAAAGTGGATTGATGCAGTTTTGTAAAAAAGCTCCTCAATTAGTCTACTCGTCAGAGATTGTATCTCTAAAAACGAGACGAACAAGCTGAATTTTGCTGAAAATATAAATTTTGGGATCCCAAAAATGAGGCAAAAAAAAATTTACCACCCCTACAATCTGGCTTCGTTTAAAACTCTATTTTTTATATAGAATAAACCGTTCTCTTAGAAACAACGCTTCAAGCAACCGGCGATTTTTAACGTCGCTTAAACGCGCGAAATTCATTTTTTTAATTTTTATTTTTAGAGCCTAACCCTTTACATCTTTAACACTGGTACGAAATTTAGATTTTAAGGTTTGGCGACAAATAAGGCTAAATTCTTCATTTTTTGTCTTACGTCACGAAAAATGTTCCCATGAGGTCAAAATTGGCTAAAATTTGTAGTTTCGAAAACTGTACTTGTAAAATATAAAAGATGCAGTTTTTAACGTTTTAGATTGTTTGTAATGTGAAAGTTTAAATTTAACGATTTTTAGACATGTTTAAAATGTCTTTGTTGCTTAAACTCAAAATCGAAATTTCTTGTTATAAGTTTTGAAGGTTAGGTTCTAACAATGGAAATTCCATAGTGACCGGTTAATGCAAGCGATAAATTTTATTGATCTCATGAGAATCGTAAAAAATTGCAAATATCGCCCAACGTTTGTTTATTTAACAGCTTTATAGACATTAACTACTATATTTGTGGCAAAATGCACAAACTAAATACAAAAGCTGCACTCTTTACCTTTACAAAGCATTTAAAGTTTTGTTGATACAACATTCGGATTGATAGATATCGATTTTTTACTGTCGAGGTGATACAAATTTTATTTAAAAAATTGACTTCACGAGTGTTACTGACATTCAAAATCGCCGGTCGCTTCAATCGTTGTTTCTAAGAGAACGGTTCACGTTAAACAAAAAGTACTAATAAACATTTTTGTTCAAAATTGTCTCAGCTATATTTTTTTTAAAATATAGCTGAGTTTTTTTCTACCAGTACAGATTCTTTTGGTAAATCCATTTTTTTCCAAGTACTTCTTAAGTACGATGACTTAAGTACCTAGATATACGAGTAAAAGTAGTATGTAGCTATGTAAGTAATTAAATGGTTTAAACTCCAATTTTAACATAGGGTAAATGCACCAGTTGTTGGCCATGTGCTAGTTATTGGCCTACTAATATGTTTTGATTAGAATTAGGAAAATGTTGGTACTTTGTTAATTCTAACTACTTTTTTTAAGTTTGGCAACATGTCTCTTAGAGTATGACACATCTAGTTTCAAGGTAATCATTAAATTTTAGTCAGTATTCGATGTTGAATGAGACACTGTTCTGTGCCGCTAGTTTGCAACCGAAATTTTGTTATTTACCTATAGAAACTTGTGTTGGTCGGTAAGTACTAGGTATATACTGCAATTTACTTTCTACTTTATATTTTATGTTTTTGTGAGAATATAGTGTATGTCCTGTTCCAAACTGCATAACGAATATAACGCTATTTATACAAATAACGTAAATTTTAAGGTGGCCAACTACTAATCCATGAAATTATCAATGTCAAACCAGTGGCCAATAACTAATTATTATAAATTGTTTTAGAAAATATGCCAAAACGATCTAAAACTGAAAACGATTATAAAAAAAAGTATTCCGAAGACGATGTTAAAAAAGCGTTGGAGTTAATTAAAAATGGTATGAGTGAGCGAGAAGCCTCAAGAATTTTTAATATTCCCAGAGCCACTATAAGTTACCGGAAAAGTGAAAAATTTCATTACAAGATAACATATAGACCAGATCCATTTTTTTCGAAGGATGAATAGGAACAACTGAAACTCTGGATTATTCATTGTCAAAATAGAGGATTTCCTGTTCGTGTTGACGACATTAAGGACTCCGTTAAATCATTTTTAGACAGTAGCCCTAAAGTTAATCTATTTGTTGAAAATGGACCAGTTAGAACATGGCTATCAGCATTTCTAAAGCGCAATCCCAACATTTCGCTAAGGACTTCAGAGGGAGTGACATCAGCAAGTTCAAACATTAACCAAAGGGATATTACCAAATGGTTTGACAACATAAAATCTTATCTAAATAAAAAAGGACTTTCAGACGTTCTTCAAGACCCAACCAGAATCTTCAATGGTGACGAGACATGTTTTTATCTGTGTACCAAAAATAAAAAGGTTTTTTCTATGAAGGGTTCCAGAAACGTCTATGAAATTGAACATAACCCAAAGGTTAACTTAACAGTTATGTTCACATTTTCTGCAATAGGCAATATTTTCCCTCTTATGATAATTCATCCCCATAAAAGATTGCCAAATGATATACTAAGTGCTGTGCCGAATTCGTGGGGTATTGGTTTGGTTGAAAATGGTTGGATGGACAACAAAAACTTTTATGAATATATTGGAAATATATTTAACCCTTATTTAGATCGAAATAATATTACACGTCCGGTAATACTTTTTGTTGATGGGCATAAAACCCATTTAACTGTACAGACAAGTCAACTTTGTACAGATTTCAAAATTATTTTAGTAGCTTTATATCCTAATGCCACGAGATTATTGCAACCAGCGGATGTGGCTGCATTTGAGCCTCTAAAAACTTTTTGGAACAAGCTGTGCTTTAGTTTAGGAGAGACAACCCCCAAAAAGTGTTAACGAAAGTACAATTTGCCCCTGTTTTAAAATCTGCTATAGATAGTTTAAATCCAGATGTTATCAGAAGTGGGTTTAGGGCATGCGGTATATTTCCTTGGAATTCTTCTGCTCTTGACTATTCAAAATGTCTTGGGAAAGAATTTGAAACTGAAGATAATCTGGATGAGCACAATGATTTACCAACACTTATTGATCCAAATACAAAAATTTCTTATAAACAATTTTGTGAAATAGTTGGCAATGACAAAATTAAAGAGCTATGTCGAAATAATTGTAAAACTAAATCTGATGATTACCAAATATTGAAACAAATATTTTCAGCATTTACAGAAAAATCATCGGTAGAAATTTCTACAAACGACGAACAAGAAAATATTTTAGACGAAGAAGTAAAATTTTTAGACACAAGTGAAGTAATTTTCGATATAAATGATATACCTGTAATAATAGATGATACTGAAATCGTTAACATTCGTGAAATCGAGAACGAAACCTTGATGGTATCTGAGAATGAAATTTTTAACATTCAAAGAATACAAGAATATACAAATCAAGCTGAATCAAGTTTGACGAAAACGGTTAAAGAAGGTCAAAAAACCAAAAATCCCGAGAAATTCCTAAACATTTCTGAAAATATATCTGTAAATGCTACAAATAAATCTATCGCGACATACTTAATATGGCCAGATACTCCAGCACGAAAAGGAAAGAAGGAAACTCAAAAGCTTCCATTTGTTCTACCTTCATCAGATAGAAGAAAAATAAAAAAGAAAAAATGGAAAAAAAATTAGAAGAGGAGCGTAAAAAGGAACAGAGGAAACTTGAAAAAAAAGAAAAACAGAGTATTAAGGAAAATTAAAAGAAAATAAAAAGCTCGAATAATAAAAATCCCAAAAAAATAGCTAAAACTTTTAAGTCTGAAGAGAAAAGTAGAAAACCCATAGAAATGACCTCAACAAAATAAAAAAAGGTGTAAAAGTTCACATTCCTATTGAAAAATATCAAAAAAAGATAAAAAAAGCATTAAAAGTGTTTTCTCCTCTAAACCAGGAAAGTAGAAGTAACAATATTGAGGATTTTGAGCCACCACTACCTGAATTTGTGAAAGTTCCTATACCAGAATCTCATTCTCACACAAAACCATCACTCTCTGTAAATAACCAAGATAATATTGACATTTTCAAGCATTCACCTACACCAGAAATGAATTTGAGATTATCTCCGCAAATATTTCTCGCCCACACTAAATCTCCAAGCCCTGAGAAAAAAATTGTACCAAAACGGAAATTATTTGATGCTAATACCGATCAGTCCTCAACAAAAATTACAATTCTATCTGATAATTTATTATCATATATTCCTTCACACTTTGAAAATCGAAACTTGGTATCAAACATTCCATCACATTTTAAAAACCAAAAAGTTACTAAAGGTGCGTGTTATCTATGTGTACTAAATATTACAGAGTGTAAAGAAGGCATTAGATGCCAAATGTGTCTTAGAATATATCATCTAACTTGCATAACAAGATTCTATGGCGACACAGTCAAGTATATGTTTGCGAATCTTGCCAAAATAAAAAATAAAAGTTTACTTTGACGTGTTTTTGATGTGTTTTTTTGTATTCACACTCATCACAAAATCTTTGCTTACCCAAACACCTACCTATCTATCTATTTTAACTTACGAATTATTTGATAAAATATCTCTTTAAAAAATGATGGCCAATCACTAACACATATGAAGTCAATAAATGGAACACATATAAAATATGTTCACACATGAAATATTAACGTAATAAACTTTTGCAATATGTAGAAATAATAATAAAATTCCATGGTGTTAAAAATAGTTACAATAGGCCACAGTGACAAAACATTTCATAGATATATCGACGTGCTCTCCTTAAGAGGCCAATAACTGGTGCTCTTACCCTATTAATGTTTAGCTTTAATTAAAAAAAAAAACACACACACACACACACACACACAAAACAACAATTAGTTGATCATACGCGTAACGTATTTGTGATTTTTTAAAATGCGGACTGATATAATCTGTTAAATGTTGTATAGTATTGTCCAAAATAAACAGTACTGAAACTGAAACATAGATGTCTCTTTGTGCTCGCTGTCATATTCAAATTAACTAGTATAGACATGTCAAATAATCCTTAAACAATTAATTATTAAGGCCTAATTGTTAAAAATGGTGTTAAGTACAGAGGAGAAAGTGTTTCTTGTGGAGCATTATTTTCGCTCATACGGAATCGGCCGACGTAATATTGCTGCAATACGTGTGTCATCAATTCACACAACGGTTTAATAAACGTTTTTCAAGTAATGCTGTAATTTTGAAGGTAGTTGAAAAGTTTAGAAATACGGGTAATGTATTGTGCCAGACAAGAACAGCGTTGCATCTTGGCTTAAAACGAACTTCGTTGCAAAGAATCCTGAAGGAGCTGGGTGCATTTTGGTACGTGATTCAGTAGGGATGTTCACTAATTTTTAAATATAGTTAAATTCAATTAAATTCAATAGATTATTAAATATATAAAACTATAGTAAACATGAAATTGTTTAAAAATATATATTTTTTAAGATAAATCAATTCTTAATTTTAATTTTGATGGAGGCTAGAAAAACGGCTCCTCGCAGCGAGACTACGGTGTGTGACGTCAGCAGTCGTATCGACAACTTGTTGTGTATACGTATTTACGAAGTGTAACCAGTTCTTTAAGTATTTATACAGTAATAATGAAGCCAAATAAGTGGTGTTTGCTACAAAGAGAGGGAAAAACTAGAAAAGGCAGTTATTATGCAAGTTAGAAAAAAAAAATAAATGAAAATATCTGTACCTCGGAAGAAATCAACACTATGTTTATTTTTAAAACTTTACAGGAAAGCAGTTTTAAACTTTTTTTCACCAAAAAGTATTATTGCTGCAGCTATTTATTGAGATATCGAAACAATATTTTAATAGAACATTCTGTTTATTGTTATTTACATAATACATTATTTGTTATAATTAAAAAAAAATTTGTTCCTGTGTTTTTTAACGGACACGGTGTTGTATCCATCTAATAAAGTTATTGTACTGTAAGAATTAGTATGGGGTATTCAATAAAAACTACAATCCTATTTGACTTTTACTGATAAAATTTATTTAACCATACAATTTACCTTTACAAATACAAATAATACATCTATGTATTTAACCAAAATGGCATTTTAGGTACAAACCACTCAGTCATTCTCAAGTAAGTCTCCTTCTGGATAGTCACTATTAGTATTACTAGTAGGTATGCTTTAAGTTTTGATAAAAATCATGGCAAAATGTAGGAACATATGACAGTATTGCCAATAGATCGTTATACTTTTGTTGTGATATAAGTATTGGACTTTGTGATACCAGTTGCAAATCTTTTGGCAATGTAAGGTGTCGCCTTCGAAACCTAACAAGGTCAATCTCCTGGTTTTCGTCATGAAAATTACTTTTTAAAAACAGAGTTCCAATGCTGTTTTATTTAACTTGCAGTTAAACACAATTTGACAGAAGAACTTGTTGTTCGTTAATGTCTCTTTTCTATTAATCGAAGGCGGATTTTAAGATGTTTTGACATCATACAAAGACCTTAAAAAATTTAAAATCTTCTAGTTCCATATTATGTACGCTATATTTCATTGAGGTTTGTCTGACTAACTGCTGCCAGTCCCAGGACGTGTAAATAGAAATGTTAAGTTTTTTCTCTTTCGCTCTATCAGCGCATGGACAGTGTTCGCCTCCATGTGGGTATTACTCTTTAGTAGAAACTTCTGGATGATAATTTTTACTTTTTAAACAAGTATTAATGCTAACATTTTTATTCTGGCCGTAACATTTGTAAGACCATAGTATGATTTCTTCTATGTTACTGACAGGAATGACGGTATCTGCCCATTTTAGTAATGCAGATCTTATTTCATTTCCACTACGAATAGTTTATCAGAACTTTTGTCTGCATCAGACTGATCTTCGTTATCAAAACTCAAGGCATCTCTAGTAATATGCTCTTCGTTTAAAACATCATTGCTTGGTGTATTATTTGATTCTGAAATTAAACAAGGCGTATAGTATTGGTTGAAAAAGATTTAATAATATTGCTAGTCTAAGGTTGGTATCAAATCACTACATTACCCTTTTGAGGTTATGCTTTTTAATAATTCAAAAATAATGAGCAAAAAGGTAGCTTACCTGTAAATGCAGTAGAAGAATTCGCAGAACTTTTTAGTAGGTACTTCAAGAATCTTTCTTCTACGAGAATTATGGTTCATTGTTCTTATTATTAGTAACAAACCACTGTAAACACACCATAAATGGCAAAAGTATTATTAGATCACTAACAGTCTACCTCTTATCATAGAGATATGCGCGGCGGTAATTCACATGCTTAGAGGGACAAAACATTAAGTCCACATAGTGTTTTATCCCTCTAAGTAAAAATGGCCTTGGTGTTCTTTTAAAGGTCACTTTCTTTATCAGCAAATGGTTTAGGACCTAGTGCTCTATTCCTTTAAATAAAGTTATAAAAGTTAATTATTATTCTGTAAAAGTGTCAAAGTTGAAAAAATGGACATAGTGTTGTATCCCTCCGAGGTACAGATATAAAAACCTGTGGTTTGACAATTTTAAGTGCCTATGGTGTTAAATTGTTTGGAACTGTAATAAAAATCTTCTCAGAATTGTTTTTAGATGTATTTAGACACCCAGGAACAAAACACCACTTATTTGGCTTCATTATCGGTGATTAAATACTTAAAGAACTGGTCACACTTCGTAAATACGTATACAAAACAAGTTGTCGATACGACTGCTGACGTCACACACCGTAGCCTCGCTGCGAGGAGCCGTTTTTTTAGCCTCCATCAGAATTGAAATTAAGAATTGATTTATCTTAAGAAATATATATTTTTAAACAATTTTATGTTTGCTATGTTTTTATATATGTTATAACCTATTGAATTTAACAATATTTAAAAATTAGTGAACATCCCTATTACATCCCAGGGATTATCACAGTAGAGTGAAATATAGTGCCAGATTTCTTGCAGTACAGTATGAAAATCCTGAGTTTTTAAAATATGTATGGTTTTCAGATAAAGCACATTTTCATTTGTCAGGCCATGTAAATCGTCGCACAAATCAATTTCTGGGATTTGATATACCAGACAGAGTTCAAGAAGTTCCTTTACATTGCGCAAAAGTGAGTGTCTGGTGTGCAGTTTTGGGACACGGAATCATTGATCCATACTTTATGAAAGAAAATTTTAGGCAAGTCACACTTAATCAACAAAGATACATACAAATTTTAACACGCTTTATCCCTTATCTACGTCAATTTTGTCGTGCACGTAATTTGGCACTTCGAGACCAATTTTTCCAACAGGATGGGGCAATTTTCCATAATGGTATTGCAATTCGTCAACTTATTTAGGGACATTTTCCAAACAAATTCATTAGTACAGAAAGTAGACAGAAGGCACAGAATAGTGCCTTCTGTTTACTTTTGTTAGAAATAAATACTAACTAGTGATCTTAAAACTCTATGGTCTTGGTCCATGCTTATTGTGTTAATACTTTTTTTATAATTATTTATTTAATTCAATAAAACATTTCCTGCGTGTGCTCTAAGTAGCTCTACAATGGATACAGTAAGTTTTAAGTCCGAAAAAAGAAAAGGAGAGATACAGGAGTAACATCTATAAAAACTAGGGATTAGTTAGACCGCCTCACAGTACTCTGTAAGTGCTTCTTTTCTAGAGCTTCAGACGAAAACTACAACGATGGTAGATGCGCATAAGAAAAACATTCGAAACGGCAAAAGGTTTTGGTTGCGAAGATCATGCATTGACTATCTACCACGACAACACAATAAAAGTTAAATTATAGAAAATGAAATAAGTGACTTAATTGAAATTGCTAATGGGATAAAACAGTAGGGTTCCTTGGGCCCTCTATTATTCAACCTGATCATAAATTTAACAATGAACAAACTAAAAAGGCAAATAAATGATTCTAAAAGTGAAAATATTAAATTAAAATAATCTGGTATGCAGACGACGCAATATTAGTATCTCAAAAGCATCATATCACCGAATTTGATAATTTCTCCAAATACGACAAAATTCTTATTGGTTTTAACATTAAATCTACTAAGATGTAAATTGGAGCTTGAGGGTAAAATAATGTAATAAGTGATAAATTTAAATTTAAATGAGATTAACATTTTCAAAACCAGGGGGCACAAGAAGCAGAGGACGACCACGAATGAGATAGATTGATGATGTGGAAGAAGACCTACAGATTCTAAGAGTCAGCTTTGTAAGCTGGCCAAGATCCACAACGGATTGTCGAGCCACTTATGATGATGATGATGATAAATTTAAATATCTTGCCATTTCTCTGACCACTGTCTAAGGAAAGCTGGAAACAGAGGTGGAAAAGATCAAGTAAATAGGGCAGAGCCTCAGTATGATTGAATGGGTACACGTAAACTCATCACCAATTACCATAAATACCCTCGTACATAGTACAAACTCATCACTGCCATAAAAATAGGGTTTTCAAAACAGACCCTAAGAGATTGGTAAACTGATCACTGGCCTACCTGCACCCCGGATCAGGTAAAATAGACGATAAAATCCCAGCAAACGGCTAGTTTTTGGTAATTTCACAGAATAATCCAAATCCAGATGTCTTAAATGCAACTGAAATTTATTGGTTTTTATTTGGGAATTCCACAAAATTCTACTGATAGCTACCTAAAATCATGCGAAAAGAAAAATTTCTCTTCATTTGACCTCTAAGACTCTAAAAAAATCGAATTGCCTTTTGCAGACCTGTGCGATGAAAGGGTGTAAGGCTAAATGTCATACAACTGGTGAGTAGAAATTTTATACCGTTTTTGTTTAATTGTTTCGCACTGGTTTTCGCGAATCATCCTGATCAAACAGAAAAAAATCAGCGTAATTAAGTTCTTTAAGTTAACTGTATAAGATGTTTCTTGTAGGCAAGGCATAATATTACTTTGTTTCTGTAGATTACCTGTTCTGATATTACATTTTGAGATTTCTAATTAAATTGTTAAAGTCACATTGTTACATATATATATATATATATATATATATATATATATATATATATATATATATATATATATATATATATATATATATATATATACAGGGTATCCAATTGAGTCGGCACCATATGTGAAACCTTTTTATTTTTAGTTTCATGAATTTTGTTATATAAAATAATTATGTTACATAAAAAGTTTTGAATGATCTAAAACCTAGAATACAATGATCAGATATTAAATTTTTTTAGTTGTATACGCGGTTTGTCAAAAAAATGAATTGTGAATAATCTCAAGTCTTAATAAAATTCATGTTGTTTAACGAACCGCGTAAATGACTGAGGAATACTAATATCTGATTCTGATGATTGAAGTTCTAGATCATTCAGAACTAGAGAATACATTTTTTTTCATAAAACTAAAAATTTAAAAATGTTCCATCTGGTACCGATTTAATTGGACTCATATATATATATATATATATATATATATATATATATATATATATATATATATATATATACTGAAAAAGCGATAAACGCTTGTAGTCATCGCAGATCAGTTAGACTACAAAACACAACTATTTGGGTGTGCAGCTGAAGATAGGATAAGAAGTACTCTTTTTAGTCTACCAAGCTTTCGCAAATCTTTATTTGCCTCATCAGTGGCAAACAAATAAAAACAGGTGCTACAATAAACAAAATTAGTACAAATTACAGAATAAAAATTATTTTGTATCTTACACTAATTGAGGTTAGTTCTCATGGTGTTTATAAAATGAAATGGACAACTTATCTGACTCCTACAAATAATGGCGAAAACTAACCAAAAAATGTAAAAAAATTGCTGTTAAAAGCAATTGGAAGGTCTAATTGTGGAATCTTTGTACAAGTCATTGAAAGATAAAGTACAGCAAACTGTACTTAAGCATTTTGATGCATTCTGTCACAATAAATGCATTGCTGATTACTTCAAATTTAAAAATTTCCGCCAATTATGCCATAAAATGTAAAGATTTGCAAGTGTAAAAAATTAAGCTTCCTTCAACTTAAATGCACTAATAGCACACTCAAGTTTTTAGCTTTTGAGCTATTTTTTAGACATTTTATATTTACTTCCTGTCCAAAATCGTCCATTATTTTCAAGATAGTCAAATAACGCCAAAACAGTAAGACTTAGACCGAATGTATGCTTAACAAATTATCTAATGAAAATCAAATAACGAAGTTGTGACTACTTCCGATATAAACAAAAATAGCACATGTTGACAAATATTTTCATTTTAACGTTCACTATGGAAATTCTATGTAACTAAATTTTTAGATCTCAAAACTATTTAGATTGGCAGATACGTCTAATAGGCCACACCGTGAGACATATTAATATCTCAGTTAAATTTTAAAGCAACTTGCTTAAAATAATTTCTGAATTTATTAAATTATCACATAAACGAGAAGTATAACAGGTAAGAGGCAATCTTTCGCATTAGAAACTAGGCAAAAATCCCGGTGATGAGTTTACCTATCTGCGGTGATGAGTTTACCAATTTCCAAAGGATGCCGGTGATCAGTTTACTATATCTCCGAAGGTCTAATAATTTTATGGGGGGCTATATAGTGATGAGTTCGTACACGTCCGATTGAATTGTATAATATGGAGAAATAAACACATCGAAAAAGAAATGAAAGGCAGAATTTACAAAACAGTTATTATATCAATAATAAGATGATACGCAACAGGCACACGACCCATATATAAGGAGAACAAAAGTGCTGGAAACAACAGGGATCAAAACTCTTAGCAAAATCGATGAAGACACTATGTAACAGAGCTGAAAGTAGAGATATAAGACGGAGGTGCAAAGTAAAACATCAAGGCCTGAGTCATAAAGGGAATATTTGAATAAAAAGAATAAATACGTCAAATGACAACAAATAGATTAGTAAAGAAGGCGAGAGACGGCTCCCAAATAGCAAGACGATCAGCGGAAAGACTGCGAAAACGATGAAAAATTAAAGAACAGAGAGTCATGAGTACATAAAAAAAAAGAAGAAGAACTTAGTAAGAAACAAATAACCTACTTATATGGAAGAGGAAAAATCCTGAGGAAATCTATGAAGAAATCAAGGTCAGAGATGGCATTTGGGAAGGGCAAATATAATTGCATTAAAGATATACACGGCAAACCTATAATAACTCAAACTAAGTAAGCAAAAAGTAAGATGGCTTGACCTATAGTGTAAATAATGGCAGATACAATTACAAGACCGATAATGCGCTCCAAAAGGGGAAAGAAAAAGAGACAGTAAAAAACCAATAGTGACAATTTCCCGTACCTGCGATCATTATGATCCTTTCATAGTTAAACAAAACCGTTTAAATTAAAAACCTTACCACCAATTTTACATGTAGCATTATATTGCGGCTATATTACCAATTATGTTTTTTTTTTTGATTGACAAATCCATATAATTACGGACAGTAAAGTGAGCAAAGAGTTGCAACCGGTGTATACTTTAGAGCCACACAAATATTACCAAAACCGGGCAAATCTTGCATAGGTTACTTCAAATATAACCGTGGATGCTAAAAGCACGGATTTAAAGTGCTGAAAGCTCTATACTAATTGCCATGCGAAAGTTTTTGATAACAATATTTAAATTGCTTTGAGTGACTATTTATATGATAATATTAGTACGAATAATTCTAATAATTGATTGCTATGTATTGATGATAACTGAAAATTGTGAAAATAGTTGCAGTTGTTTTATGAGCTTACTTAAAAATCTTAAATCTATATAAGCTTATTTTTATTGCTCATATATGTATTTAAATACTATTAATAATAAACAATTAAAATTAATTAATCAAAATGGTATTATTTGTTTTAATTAGTTCTTATAATATATTAAATTGTTCATAAAATTTAATATTTTATAGTCTATATTATGTATTTCAATTAACATTATTAGTTATTATTTGTTTCAATATTTCACCGCCTTATAACTTCGATAGACACAAGTAATGTAACCTGGAGATTTGGTTGGCCATCTTAAATACTAGGAAGAATCTATCTATACAGCCCTTGCTGTCCAATTTTGGACATAGGCTCGTCCTTATTTCACGTCTCTCTATTGAAGGCAGTTTGTATCCACTTGGAAGAAATTCCATTGAATTCCAAAGAAAAGCCGACAGATGCCATGCCAGTCAAATTCGACTTTGGCGCATCCTCTGAAGTGGTCATAAAAAATCACCAAATGGGTGAAGAAGTTGATCCGAAACTGGAAAAAGGTGTGCTCTTATAGTATACAGATAAATCTATAACATATATAAAAGGGCAGAAGTAGGAATTCCTCTGGGAATTGTTTGGAAACGACCTAACTACCTTTCAGGCAGAAATACTTACTATAGATATTAATGCCCAAAAAGGTCTCTACTGAGACACTTGTAGCGCAAAAGTCTTTATCTTATTAGACAACCAAGCTACCTTTATAGCTCTAAAGTCATTTACATGTGAGTCAAATTAAGTTTGGGACTGCAAACAATCCTTAAAGAAGCTGGCGGAATGCAACAAAGTAACTTGATGTGTGTACCAGGTCACAAGGGAGTTGCAGGAAATGAGAAAGCTGACAGCCTTGCATTAGAAAGGACTAATACCCCATTTCAGGACCTATAACCCTTCTGTGGACTATCGAAAAGCCACATTACAGCCAACTGAGAATACATTGGTTTAACACATCAGGAAAATGGCAAGCAAAAAGGCTCATAAAAGTGTCGCCTATTGCAACAAACCGCCCTCCCGAAATGAGTAATGAAGATCAAAATGGTCACTGGTCCTACTGGTCACTGCTCTCTTAGATGTAAATTTTAAAACAGTGAGCAAATCAGATAGCAAGAGCTGTCGTTTCCGTGACAGTGGCATATAATAATATATTTAGAAACGAAGAAATTTATTTACTTACATCGAACAAATCGCCTCCACCTTGCATAAAAAATTTAAGAATACTTGATGCTTGTGTTACAGTAAATTTTAAACCAGAACTTAATCCTTGCAACGTCGATCCTACTGGCCCTTTAATAGTACTTATGTCTCTATTTAAACCTGGTTCTATTTTGATTAATCTAAAAAAAATAAGTAAACATTAATATTATCAAAGTAAAATACAATAAAACATTCTTCGGCAGTTTTAAGGTCAGAATTAGATCCATATAACATCTAAGTTTTGGTTGTATGATTAAAATTGTTTTGATAACCACCCGTATAATGAACATAATCGAGATTATGGACTAAACTATAGAAAATGTCACACTGAGAGTGCAGTACGGGTAAGATACGGCAATGCTTTTCTTATAGAGAATAAACGCGCAGGGTTGTCGGTTTTCTCCAGCTGTTGATTGCTCATTCTCTCACAGGACCGGCTTGGATAAAATGCATCTGCTGGCAGTACGAGTAAAATATTTTATATCATGTATACGTATACAGTAGAATAAAAAGGCATTGATGAATTATTGACAACGAAAACTATGAATTTTGCATATAAAACGTCAACATGAGATATACAATTGAATAATATTCATAAGAGTAACATTTGAACACCTTTTTACAAGAACAACATACAATAACTGTAGTTTTAATGTTTTACATAAAATAGAAAAAACCTACATAATTTCTAGGAAAGAATTTGGAAACTTGGAAATGATATTATTTATAGATATTATATATAATATTCAAATTTCCAATTCTTTCATAGAAATTAGATTTTTCTATTGTATGTAAAATATTAAAAATACAGTTATGTTGTTTCTATAAATAGGTCTTCATTTCTTTTGTAAAACTTCTGCTACAAATTACCATCATTAACATAATCACCTAAATATGGCCATAAACTTGTTTGTCATAATTAGTATTTGATAAACTCCAAGCTTTCCCTATTTCACCCCCTACCCATCCTAAGGATGGGTAGGGGGTGAAAGTGCTTTTGGAAAACGAAACTACACTTCAAAATTTAGTCCGAGTTTCAACAGAGAGCATGGAGTCCCATAAGTTTAAATCCGGTGAATTATTTAACGGTTGCGCTAAACTCGTAGTGTTAAATGTGTTGTGTTTTTTACAAAATACAGAACAACTTAATGTAAGCTGTAAGAAGTACTTCGTTGATGACTGGTGTTAGCGAAAGAAACATTTACAATTTCAAAAAAGAAAAAGAACAGAGTGGAACGTTGAAATCGCCAAAAAAACGTAAAAAATGAGTGTGTCAATCAAATTCTAGAATATTCACATATGACGAGGGTGTAAGAAGTATTCTACGAAGAATTGTTCATTGTGAATTTTTCATGAAAAATTTGCCGCCATTCTTAAAGCATATACATAACTTCATACAAGGTAATGAGAATATACAGCCGTTGTCTCTTTCTACTTTATACAGACTTCTGAAAGATATTGGATTTGTTTATAAGAAACGTGGCCGAACAAGCATTATGGTGGAGCGAGAGGATATTATTCATTGGCGCCATAATTATTTATGAACTATACGACGTTTGCGAAAAGACCATTGCAATATCATATATTTGGACGAATCGTGGGTTAATGTTGGCCAATCTATAAATTACGAATGGTGCGATACTACGATACAAAACAGTCGTGATGATTTTCTCAAAAGTACTGGTTTAAAAGCACCTACTAAACGAGGTCCACGATATGTTTTATTGCATGCAGGTTTTTCAGGAGGTTTCCTTCCTGGCACACAACGTGTTTTTCTGGCAAAGAAAAATGATGGCGACTATCACGATAAAATGGATGCCGCATATTTTTTGAGTCGTGGTTTAAGGAGACATTAATATCAAATTTACCAAATAATGGTCGCAGGAATGTCATTGTAATGGACAATGCATCGTACCACTCCCGTAAAGAGAGATTCCCTAACAATTCCTGGAATAAAGCTGCAATCAAAGAATGGCTAGTGGAAAAAAACATTTTTTTCGAGGAGTTGTATTTGAAATTCGAGCTATTAGAAGCAGCGCGTGCTTTTAAAGATCAATACGATAAGTATCATCTTGATGAGTATGCTTCACAACATAATGTTTATATTTTAAGGCTTCCTCCATATCACTGCGAATTGAATCCTATAGAAATGGTGTGGAACCAAGTTAAGCGATATGTAGGTACCCATAATACCACTTTTAAAAACGACGAGGTACGCCAGTTGATCGACGACGGTTTCGCACGCGTCACAGAGCAAAATTGGCGCAATTATGTCACTCATGTTGTTGAGAAAACGGAAACTGAGATGTGGACTGCGGACAACCTGCAAGATGACGTAGACCAATTGATAATACACGCGAACACAGGGGAGAGTAGCGAAAGCGAATCCGACATCTCGGATGTAGAGGACGACTATAGTATAATTAATTGAATATCTGTGAGTAACCTCGATTATTTTACACTGTATAACCAATAAAATGCATTTACCAGTCCAATCAGAGTATGGGCTTCTCGGATATTGGGCTGGGTGCACGGAAATCGAGTTCCCGGAGATTCCAGCCTGTATATTTATAGCTATCAAGAAATGTAATTTAAAATAAAATATGTTTGTTAGTTTAATAAAGTATAAATATAATATAATGTTAAATAACTTACACTATAAACTTTATACCTGCTTATCTGGTCAAGTGTGGGCAAGGAAAACCATTATCCCATATGGAATAACACAAGGTTTCGCTGAAAACTACCAAATTGCTATGCCAAGGAACTAGGTAAACTTATGTTGTGTGTAAAAAATGCGAGACTGCATTATGTTTTAACAAGGATAAAAACTGCACTTCAGATTTCCACAAAAAAAAATTTCATAGTAGGTGTTAAAATTTCGCCACCGAGGATCCACCCGGTATATTTATAGCTATCAAGAAATGTAATTTAAAATACATTTGTTAGTTTAATAAAGTATACAGTTTTATAATAAAATTCTCGCTAAAAACTTAAGGTCTTTTTATACAAATTCATGCCTCTTATTTGGCTACTTGAACGCAATTATTTTATCAATATATTATTTTATAATAAATAACAGAGCCCGGCGTAGAGATCTGGGTACGGTTCTGTGACTACCGCTTGGACCTGTTTGTATCGCCAAGCACAAGGCGTGAAATCCGGCAATTGTGCATTCCTATATTAGCCGTACTGCACTCTCGGTGTGACATTTTCTATAGAACATACTAGACATACAGACCAGACATAAAAATTAGAAAGAGAAAGAACAACCCTGACATGCATATTCCAGACAACTAGATAAATTTATTCGCCTTATCAAATTAGAAATTCATGGTTTCCAAAATAAAGATTAAATATTTTTTTAACATTTTTTTTTTAAGAATAGTAATTAATGCCTTAACAGTAACAATTTCTTGGAAGTAGGAAGTAGGAAGTCTTCAATAATCCAGTTAAATCATGATCCGATCAAAAATGCCGGAATACCTCTTTCTAATATCCTGGTGTTACAAAAAGAAATTTAAAACCTACATTTAAACCAAGGAAAATTAAAAAAAGTTTGTACATTTGATGTATTTTACAGTTATACCATGAGTTTTATAAGGGATTGCAAACACTAGGTTTTTAGGTCAACCTCAAAGTAAAGTCAACGCAGCATGTAACGATAGAGAAGAAAATTATGAAGTCGACAACAACTGCAAAACATATAATAAGTAACTTAAACTACTCGTAAAGTTAATAATATAAAAATTAAGATAAGTAGTATTTACTTATAAAACAGTATCATTATTGATATATATTTAGAAGGCAAAAGGTACAAGTGCAGTGGTATAAAAGATCCAGGTGCGGCATCCAAAACTAGTTCCAATTTAATTACTTAAAACCTCGCACCAAGTTACATATTTTACGGATACGGTTGTCGTTATGACCATGGGACTTACTTTTCTATCATCGTATTGGCAAACTTTTCCTCGTCTTTTAATATATCTGGAAGTGTAGCAGTGATCAACTTCAAATCATCCCTAAAACAAAATTAAAAAAAAAGGTTAAACAGATTATAATTGCAGTTTCTATAGTGCATATAACCATGTTGATCAGCAATATCTATACGAGATGCTAAAAGCAAGAAAAAGTGTGTGTGTATTGTGATTGGGTGTCTGTTTGCCCGTGTATTTATATGTGAGTGTGTGTCATGTAAAATCAACAAATCTGCAGTTAATTAAACAGCTGCAGCCTCTGTATCATGTACCCATTTGATCCAGGAGTATCTATTGTTATAACTTATTCAAACCTGTCCTAAGCTTATAAACAGGGTGTCCCAAATTGGTATGTTTTGCAGGGTATACTGAAAACTAGAGGAGATAGAAAAAAAGTAGTTAAGATTTCATGACTTCTTTTTTCGTTAAATACCGATTGCCTAATCAAATCGTCAATAACTATCCACATTAGCAAGATACAGTGCGATTATTAAAAATATATATCTTCTTTATTAAGAAAAATTGAAAAAAAACTTTTTAGGAGATTTTGATAGATATATTATGGAAGGGTTTAGGGGCGCATAAAAAATTTTTTTGGGTGGTCTCACTAAGGCAAGATAAGACCAATTTATGATTTTGTATATGGGACACCCTATATATTTTGACATTTTTCGTTTATATTTCATATACACACTGCAACCACTGTTGGAAAAGAAAAAAGCAAAAAATAGAGATATACACTTGGCATTTGTGGACATGAGAAAGGCGTATGACCCTGTACCAAGGTCGGAACTATGGGAGGCAATGTACAAATTAGAAATACAGACGGAACTCATAGAAGCTACAAAAGCTCTGTATAAAGAAAATAAAGTGTCCATTAAAATGGAAACAAGAATCATAGGAGACTTCACCACAACAAATGGGCTCCTGCAGGGTTGTTCCACATCTCCAACCCTATTCAAAATATACTTAGAGAAAGCCTTTACTACATGGAAAAGAAAATGCGAAGGCATGGGAGTACCGGTACGGAACGAATACCTATATACGTTAAGGTTTGCATACGATCAAGTAGTTATTGCACAAGACCAAGACGACCTCAGCTACATGATGAAGAAACTACAAGAAGAATATACCAAGGCTGGCCTAGATATCAACCTCGCGAAAACACATCCCATACCTATCTACAAGTGAAGAAGACATAGAAGATCTATAGATTGATGACAACGTAACAATCAAAGGAAAGGATAAATTCAAATACCTGGGGTTTATAATCACGAAAAAGGCAACAACAGAGGAAGAAATTACACAAAGATTAGGACAAACAAGAATAGCAATCCGACAACTTAACTCAGTATGGTGGGATATACACCTAAATATGAAGACAAAAACGCAGATTTATAAAACATTAGTGCGAAGTATTATGACATATGGGGCTGAAAATTGGATCATAAACAAGAAAAACAGCAGTAAGATAGTAGCAACAGAGATGGAATACCTGCGAAGATGCTGCAGAGTAACAAGAATGGATAGGAGAAGTAATGACGAAATAAAGCAAAGAACATCAATAGAAACAGACATACTAACACATATAGAACAAAAAAGACTAAAGTTGTATGGACATGTAAGAAGAACTAGCGACAGCAGATGGATAAAGAGAATAACCGAATGGAGCCCCATAGGAAGGAGGAAAAGAGGACAACCCCGAAAATTTTGGAGGAACGAAGTAGACGACGCCATGAGTAAGAGAGGACTAAACGATGGAGAATGGAACAACAGAGAGAGATGGAAACGGTTGAGCGAGGGAAGGCAGTGAATATATATATATATATATATATATATATATATATATATATATATATATATATATATATATATATATATATATATATACAGTATACTCCCTCTATAACGAACACGGTTATTACGAGGTTTCGCTTATAACGAGATACATTAGATGTCCCGTGAAATTTCTATTGAACTATAACCGTCTATTGCGAGGCAAATTTGGTTATAACGAGAGAACATAAGATCCAAAAACGTGTTTTTTACGTTTTTGGTCGGGTCATGGCTATAAATAAATACCTTTTCAAAAAGCCCCTCAATAAACTTAACTGCAGCCCGCAATAAACTTCTTTACAATGAATAAATACAACTGTTTCACATCTTTAGAAAATATGATGGAATGATACTGGACCATTTAAAGCAGTTAAAAATGACAGAGTTCTTAAAATTGCAGAAGCGATAGTTTATGATATCCTTGACAATACGCTTTATACATTATGTAGTTGAAAAAAAAATATAAGTACAGATTTTTTGTTTTAACGTATATCATTGATAATAAAAGTAAACAACTCTTTTATGTTTTAATATATTTCATTGACAATAAAAATAAATAACTTTTTTTTTAAAACGCCATTCAAACAATATTTATTAGCATCTTATATTGCTCCGAATGGCTTCACTATAGGAAGTTAATGGTTTAGAAAACTACAGATTCATATGTATGCACAGTATTATTATTGTCTGATATAACGAGATCGGCTTATAACGAGGTAATTAGTCTGTCATTTCAGTTCTCGTTATAGAGAGAGTCTACTGTATATATATATCGTTTATATTTTAAATTTTTAATTTACTTTTACTCTTTCTTCTGCCTTACTCTGCAAATAAAAATTAAACACTCGCAACAATGGTAACATATTTTTACATTTTATTACGAGAATACTAATTTCTTGACCGTTTTATTTAGCAAAAATAAAATCAGTATCTACCTAACTTGAAAGTAAAGTAAACTGCTTATTGTTTGTTCAAATTGTTTAAATAGAACACACTGTATTTTATTACCTTTTTAGTTTCCATTTATTATTTTTTATATAGTATTATTTTTTTCTATTTTTTAACGTCAAAATAAACTTATTTTAAAGTAATATTGTGGCGTATTTCCAATAAAAAATAGCACATTGCAGTATATTTTTCATCTAAAATGATAAATTGTTACATCTTGTAAGAATATTCATTTTATAGAGTATGCTTTGGTACTGTTAGCATGCAAAATTGAACAAAACCTATGTCATCTGTGTTATCTGGCACAAGTACTGTTTCGACGTAGTGTTGTCAAAAAACATAAATTTTTAAAATGTTAAATGTATGTAAAATACTATATGCATTTGGCATTATATTAAAATGCATTTGCATTATATTTTCAACGATATCCAGAAAGGAGATAACCAGAAAAAAATTTTTTTAAACTTGACTTTACGCCGAATTGAGATAGTCCAGGTGAGACCTTGCATCGTGAGCTGCCCCAAATTTTATTATTCTAATATTTGTGGGTGAGTCAATAGTAGTGTAAAAAACCGTTTTAACATTTTGACAAAACGGGTAACTACTGAAACTGTTGCAATTGGTAGTTTTCGTAAGATCGATATTTTCTGAGTTAAGGGGAAAAATAGTGGAATGGGGGGAAGCATAATTATTAAATTATCTCGTTTATTATTAAGTTTGCGACATGAATCTACCGAAACAAAAATAAAGATAATTATATTTTATACAATTTTGATCTTGTTCATTTTTTGTTGATTTTATGGCTTGCTGCTGATGACGTCACCGTCTAGGTTTATTCATTCTTAAGGCCTTAAATTTTGATTTTAGCCCAAAAAATCAGAGAAATCTCTTTATTTTTGCTAACGTACATTGTAACAATATAAGTCTCTATGATTTTGTCTAAAAGTTTAAAATGGCAGAAATATTACACAATAAAAATTTCTATAAAATCGATCCTCACAGAGTCTTACGCTCGGCCTTTACCGCATACGTAGGACCTCAAATATTGATTTTGGCAAAAAAATAAAAAATCAAAACTATGTAAATTATAATTCTCCTTATTTTGCCTAATGTCTGTCGTAAAGTTAATAATAAAGGAGATAATTTGATAATTAAACTTCCCTTCCCCTTTCATTATTTTCCCCGTTAACTCGGAAAATATCGACCGCACAAAAAAATTTATGGAAAAGAAATTTTAGAAAATCTCTCAGGTTAGCTTTTTTTGTTGATGAGTTGAAAATGGATGAGATATTGAGCAAAAACGGTTCTCCTGTAAATTCAAGATAGCCGTTAACGCAACGGTTTGGATTCAGTCGCGATTTTTAATTTACACTACTAGTGAACCCTCCTAATTGTTGAAAAAATAAAATGACAGCTCCATATTCAAGGTTAGGCGTTTTTTTCATCTAAACCGATTGGACTAAGAAGGAAATAGGTGTTCCAAAGACAAGTGCTGGAAGAATTTTAAGAAAACATAAATTTAGGCCTTATAGTACATCTGTCTGACAAAAATTATACTCAATTATTTGAGAAGGGCACAATTTGCAGAATGGTAAGTAGAAAAATGTATTGAAAATCCAACTTCTTATTCAAAGGTAATATTTAGCGATAAAACTGACATATCCAGAGCAGGAATATTTAATTGACACAATGAACTATATTGACATGACTCAAATGCTTAGTTTAGGGGATCAGGAGGTAAGGGAGATTTGATTTTAACGTTGATTGTTTTGTCAAGCATAATAAATTATTTTATTATGTATTTGATAATCAACTACGTGCTCCTGTGTATATAGTTATCTTAGAAATAAATTTAAACTAGAATGACGGTATTAGATTTTTGTTTTGATACAGTGCAGCAACAACGGCTGATACGTATTTCGACCTTCTTAGGTCTCTTCAGAACGGTATAGTCACTGCTCTGAACCAAAACAAAAATCTCTCCCGTCCTAGACAATAGTTATTAAAATAACTATATACGGACGTAACTACGCCATCTAAAAACAAAAAGAGAAATCAAACGATTTCTACTTAGCGCAACCGAATTCAAATCTTAACCACTGTGTTGGCTTAACCACCTAAAATTTGCGAAACAAACAGCTGGATAAATTACTCGGCAAGGGAATCTAAAATTGCATTCCAGAAGCCGTTCATCCTGGTCAAAATTCGTAGTGAATTCAGTTTCTGGTACTTCAAACGAAGTAAATAACAAAACAGAATGACGGTATTAGATTTTTGTTTTGATACAGTGCAGCAACAACCGCTGATACGTATTTCGACCTTCTTAGGTCTCACAGAACGGTATAGTCACTGTGTGAACGGTATAGAGCAGTACGGTATAGAGGTACTATACCGTTCTAAAGAGACCTAAGAAGGTCGAAATACGTATCAGCGGTTGTTGCTGCACTGTATCAAAACAAAAATCTAATACCGTCATTCTGTTTTGTTATTTACTTCGTTTGAAGTACCACAAACTGAATTCACTACGAATTTTGACCAGGATGAACGGCTTGTGGAATGCAATTTTAGATTCCCTTGCCGAGTAATTTATCCAGCTGTTTGTTTGGCAAATTTTAGGAAACACAGTGGTTAAGATTTGAATTCGGTTTCGCTAAGTAGAAATCGTTTGATTTCTCTTTTTGTTTTAAATTTAAACTACTTTTTGATTAGAAATATTTTACTAAGAGGAACACATTTTGGTTTCAAGAAGATGGAGCACCTGCACATAATGCCAAATTCTTTGGAAATTATTTAAATGAAAAATTTCATAATCGGTGAATTGAAACTTATGGTCTTCGTTCACTAGAACTAGTACACCGGATTTTCTTATTAGGAGATTTCTAAAAAAACAACATTTATAAATAAGACTTTAATACTTAAGAAGAATTATTACAAAGCATTTATCAATTTAGAAAGAGAAAGCCAATGCATATCCTCAATAATTATGTAAACTCTCTAAGAAAAAGGTGTTAATTATTATTATAACAAAACGGGCGCATTTTGAACATTTATTATAATTTGTATATTTTTGTAAAATAGTTCTAGTTGCTACGTTGTTTATTGTTGTTGGTATGTTTATTATATTGTTAATATTTTTGTAATATTAATTCTGGATGTTAAGTAGTTTTTTGTTGTTGGTAAAGTTATTTCTATTTTTAAGTTAATTGATCTGATGTCTGGTAAAATAAAATGTTAAAATCTGATACTGAGTATATAGCCCAGGGAAATAAGCATTTTTTCATGACACTCGTCCGGCCAGGCAAACGACAGTTGTTTTGAGTAGTATGGTCCTCTGTAACAAAAACCTATATGTTTCCTGCAGTCGATTTTTTGGACTTAATTAGTTATTAACAAATTAAGGTCAAAAAACGGAAAATTTTTGCTTTTTTCGTCCATCAGCAAAAAGTGAAGCATTTTAGACAAATTTTAGAAGAGAAGAAACTTATAAGTCATATAAAAACCTTTAAAATGGCGTTTTCTAAATGTTTCTATTATTATTTGTTGCTTGGAAAGTTGCAAAATAAGTCAAAAATTTCGGTTTTTTGTAAATGTTAATAACTTTTTTGAAAATAAACTTATAACATTTATATTTCATGGAATGCTGTGCCTTGTAGTGCTTAAAATATGGTTAAAATTTCAAAGTGAGCAGTCAAATAGTTTAAAAGTTATTTTATTTGTTTATCCCAAATTAATTTTTTTGCAACAATATAAGTCAGAAAATTATATAGTTTTAGTAATTGTAAGGGTAGTTTCTGGAAGAAGAAGACTTGTTCTATTATTAACATTAAAAAAAAATTAAGAAAATTATTTTTAAATATTGCAAAAAAATTTTGCAAAAACATGTCGCTTTTTTGCTTATAAACAATTAGAATAACTTTTTAACCATTGCCTGCAAGAATATTATTTTTTTATATTTAAGAAGCCTGAATTTTTTCACAAATTTAAAAAAAAAAAAATTGTCCTAAAATAATTTGGGACAAAGTTAGCCTCATTTTTTATTTTATTCATAGCAGCTTTGTTTATAATAATTAATAAATCTAATTAGCGTTATTTAAAAGAAAATACTTTATAGTTTTAACGTACCAAAATCTAAAAAGATTGCCCTATCAACAAAATCGTCCACAAAGCTTCAAAATGTGGTCCTTAAAATCGGCTGGCTTCGAAACTCACGAAAGCCGTAGGGAGGGGGAAGGAGCTGTTAGCTGTATCGCTGGTTCTTGTTTATGGGTTTCAACGTTCCTTTTTTAATTTGTATGTACTGTTTGCGTACATTACGAATATGCATTATTTCAATAAATTGTTAAATAAACTATCTAATTTGCTTCAATTTTTTTTTCAATTTTGATTGTAATATTTGAGATAATTTTTATTTAAAAACATAAATATTTATAATTAATTTATACCTCTTTAATAAAATTGTAAATAATTTATTTATAATAGATTTTATGAAAACAACAAATTATCCTATTCAATTGTTTCTAAAAATAGTATTGCTTTGGAAATATTAATTAAAATAATTTTTCTAATGTCTATTCTTTATTATTTTATTATTATTCTTTCTAAGTTAGAATTAATTTCATGTTATCGAATGAACTATCCTACAATAAAGTCGTCCCAAGAATGCAACTCAGTAATATTGGCAATATAATTTTAAAGTCATCTACTTTAAAATATATGTTTATATATATATATATATATATATATATATATATATATATACAGGGTGATTGATTAGTGTAAGGATTAGTTTTAAAATTAGTTACAATCTTACAGGCTGTTCCATAAGATGGTGGCAGACCAAACTTTTGATTTTTTCTGCTTCACTTCCCCATCACAACAATGTAAAGTTTTATTATATTATACCGGGGATTTAAAAAGTTCTAACCAATATTACCTGAAAATCGTATCAAGTTTAACTCCCTGTATAATTAAAAAGGAGTATAGGAACATTGATATATTGCAACCATAGTTTTTTAATAATTGTTAAAAATTATAAAACATATTCGTTTTTATAATATTGGTTAAATCAAATACAGGGTAAGTCAAAATGCAAGTACATTCTTTTCTTGGTAATTTTAAATAGAACACCCTGTATTTTATATCACTATCAAAAAGTACTAATATCGTACTTCAAATTTTATAAAGTACTCCCTATACCTAAAGTTATCAGTTTTCTAGATATTTTTATTTTTCTATTAAAGTATTAATTTGGTAGATATTTTAACGTTTACCAATAATTATTTTGAGTCGGCCATGATTGATTTGTCAGAAACTGACAGTTTGATATTATTGTTTATTAATTCAGTATTGGGATACACCGTAAATTAGCAACAATTATTATTTAGTAATTCAGTAATTAATTCAATTTAAATTAGCAATAATGAATTTTACTACTGATGAAATGGTAGATATGATCTGGATATTGGGGGAATGCAATAAAAATTCATTACTATCAGCTAGAACTTATCAAGAATGGTTTTTAGATAGGCGACAACCTAGACAAAATACATTTGAAAAATTGAAAGATCGATTTAACCGCACTGGTAAGGTGGTCCCAAGGTCACCGGAATTCAATAAAATGGACTCATTTTTCGGGGGTTACGTTAAGAACGAAGTATATAAAATACCACCAAGAAGGGATTATGAAAAATAGAATCCGAATTGCATTTCAAAATATTTCTTTACAAATGCTTAGTAGGTAATGTAAGCAACTCTTTCAATGACCGCTTTCAAGTATGCACAGATGTTTTGGGAGGTCATTTTGAACACCTTACTTAAGTAAGATAAGTTAAAATTACTATTATTTTTTATAAATTTTATTTCAAATAAATTGTTTTCTTTTATGTGTCGCTATTTCGTTACTGAATTAATAATTATTATTGGTAAACGTTAAAATATCTACCAAATTAATACTTTGATAGAAAAATAAAAATATCTAGAAAACTGATAACTTTAGGTATAGGGAGTACTTTATAAAATTTGAAGTACGATATTAGTACTTTTTGATAGTGATATAAAATACAGGGTGTTCTATTTAAAATTACCAAGAAAATAATGTACTTGCATTTTGACTTACCCTGTATTTTATTTAACAAATATTATAAAAACGAATATGTTTTATAAGTTTTAACAATTATTAAAAAACTATGGTTGCAATAGATCAATGTTCCTATACTTCTTTGTAATTATACAGGGAGTTAAACTTGATACGATTTTCAGATAATATTGGTTATAACTTTTTAAATATCTGGTGTAACATAATAAAACTTTACATTGTTGTGATGTGGAAGTAAAGCAGATTTCAAATTTGAAATAAAATACAGGGTGTTCCATTTAAAAAAACATAAGTTTGGTCTGCCACCATCTTATGGAACACCCTGTAAGATTGTAACTAATTTTAAAATGTGGAGTTTGAAACTGCCTACAATTTTTGTCAACAACTTTTTTTTGTAATTCTTACTATAACAGATCTACTGAGATTTCTTAATTGTTATAAACAAAACTGCTATGAATTAAATAAAAAAAAAGAGGCTAACTTTGTCCCAAATTATTTTAGGACAAATTTTTTTTTTTCAAATTTGTAAAAAAATTTAGGCTTTTTAAATATAAAAAAATAATGTTCTTACAGGCAATGGCTAAAAAGTTATTCTAATTGTTTATAAGCAAAAAATTGACATGTTTTTGCAAAATTATTTTGCAATATTTAAAATTAATTTTCTTAATTTTTTTTTAATGTTAATAATAGAACAAGTCTTCTTCTTCAAGAAACTATCATTACAATTACTAAAACTATATAATTTTCTGACTTATATTGTTGCAAAAAAAATTAATTTGGGATAAACAAATAAAATAACTCTTAAACTATTGGACCGATCACTTTGAAATTTTAACAATATTTTAAGTACTCATAGACACAGCATTCTATAAAATATAAATTTTATAAGCTTATTTTCAAAAAAGTTATTAACATTTATAAAAAACCGAAAATTTTGACCTATTTTGCAATTTCCTAAGCAACAAATAAGGATAGAAACATTTAGTAAACGCCATTTTGAAGATTTTTATATGACTTAAAAGTTTCTTCTCTTGTAAAATTTGTTTAAAATGCTTCACTTTTTGTCGATAGACGAAAAAAGCAAAATTTTTCCGTTTTTTGACCTTATTTTGTTAATAACTAATTAAGTCCAAAAAATCGACTGCAGGAAACATATAGGTTTTTGTTACAGAGGTCCATACTACTCATAACAACTGTCGTTTGCCTGGCCGGACGAGTGTCAAAAACAGGGTACTTTTTTTGCTAATTTCCCTGGCCTAATATTGTTTCTAAGTGTCTTTAACATGAGTTCAAATAAAAAATTTATTTGAAGAGTGTCTCCAGCGACTGATAATAGATATACATATAAGATGTCAGATCAGTTAAAAAATAATAAAATATATAAAATTTCCACTATAAAAAACATAAGTTGGAAGTATATTTCCTTAGTGAGAACTCCTATAAAAAATTCGTAGGTCACTGAACACTTTCATTATATATATGTCAAAAGTTTTTTGTATTTTTTTTTAATAAAGGAGATATACAACTGTCGTTTTCGGCATTTTCCAATAATCACCATGTATGTCGATCATGTGGGGAGCTATTGATAATTTGATTGGACAATCATTACTTTAACCAAAAAAGATAGTTCTAGTTTTTGGTATACCTTGCAAAACATATCAATTTGGGACACCCTGTACATTAATAGGTCGTTAAAGGTCATATTATGAGTATAACATAACGGACTACGCAAACATAGTTCAATTAGGTAATAGTTTAAAAAACTACTAGGTATTAATAATTTGTTTTCAGATCACATTTCTAGCGCGTAAATAAGGAAATTAAAAACTCTATATAAACAAATTTTTTAACCTAATACTTAAAAATTTCTTATCTTTTAAAATAGTTAATAATATCTAAGTCTGTACGTACATATCCAGGGTATCCAGTGGGCTCTGTAGTCTTACAAAACTAATAAAACTGAGGTAAAAAACTACATTCAGAAGAATACATTTTAACGTGTTCATATTATTTGTGAATTTGGAATGCTGAAGATTTATAATACTAAGAGTATTCCAATTCGGGCTATTTTATTTACGAATTGAAAATGAATTTGTTTGGAAATGTGGAAATGTACTATTATGTTTTTATTTTGTAATAAATTCATTAAAATATATTGACATAACTTGGATATTAAAAATTAACGTTACGATTATAATGTGTACATGCATTGTTACAAAAGCGATAAAAATTAAGTGATTTCATATTACGGCTTTGATAACATTATTGGAAATTTAATTTTAAATTGATTACTATACTACATAAAACAATTAATTTTAGAAACAGTTCAAATAAGTAATTATATTACGTACCAAAAAAATAAAACCAAATAGGAATTGGAGTCAATATGGGACAAATCTCTTTAAATTTTTATTTATTTTAATATTATACAAAATACCTTCAAGTCAATTTGCAAAATAATTTAAGATGAAAATACTATAATAGTATCTAGAACTTATTTTCCTTCTTCGGCTCATTGCGGATTTGCATCGTACTACCTTGACTCACTTTATGTCACATCTTCTGCTTATGTGGTAATTTTTTTTGTATTCATCATCCATTTATTTATATATTTGGCTTCCTATTTTTAGTGCTGGGTCTCTGAACCCGACGTATCCACTTTATCACAGTTTCGGTTCGGGTTTCACAAACCCGGCGCTACCACCGCAGGGTTAAGTAAAAATATCCCTGGAACTGCACTGTTGGGTCTTAGAAACCCAGAGAGTCATTCATTGTAATGTGACATGCGCATGAGTGGTTTATGTGTGTCGTCACTTTATGTAAATTCAGTCTGTCGTAAGCCGAGTTAGAATACGGGTCATCCGCTGCATTTTAGTGAAACAACGAGGTAAGATATTTCCAGAAGTATAAGCATGGGTACCCCGGACTCAAGAGTGATGTTTACGGTAATAATTTTGTTTCAACTTATTTTTATTTATTTTAGTATAATGGCGTCAACTAGTAGAGAAAATAGTCGAGTAAAGGCATCAACTAGAAGAGAAAATCGTCGTCCTTTAACTGAGGTAGAATTACAGAGAAAGGCAGACAATTTATGAAAGAATGAGAGTGAAACGACATCGTAGACGATATGTTTGGAGGGGACGAGTCTGATGAAGATTACGTTGAAGAGCAACTGTCAGACAGCAACAGTGAACAAAGCGACAATGAAGACGAAATAGTCGATGAACCAGTTAGAAATATTCCTAGTTTACTGTAGAAAAATGGTCATCGGTGGAGCACACAAGCACCAGCAAGACAGGGTCGTACAAGACGAGAAAACATTGTATTACATTTACCAGCACCCAAAGGAGAAGCGAGCACAGTTCAATCTCCTGAACAATCTTGGAATTTGTTGTTCAACGAACAAATGATATATGTTATTGTTTTGCACTCAAATGAAGAAGTCATTCGTAAATGCAATGATATTAAACAGCAGAGTTACACAAGACCAGTAACTAGAACAGAAGTGAAGGCTTTCATTGGGCTGTTATTTTTAGCAGGTGCATTACGAGTATCTAACTGTAACTTAGATGAACTTTGGTGAGTAAAATTTGGAAATGGAATATTTCGGGCGACGATTCACAGCAGCGATTCCAACTTATAGCCTTATGTCTGAGCTTTGATAGTAAGAACAGTCGAGCAGAAAGAAAATTAGTGAATACATTTGTACCTATACGATAATTATTCGACATTTTTGTGAATAACTGTAAATCGTACTATACACCATACGAATACTGTACTGTAGATGAACAGCTTGTAGGATATAGAGGAAAATGTCCATTTCAAATCTACATGGCTATTAAGCCTGATAAGTATGGAATGAAAATAATGATGCTAAATGATTCTAGAACATATTATATGCTCAATGCAATTTCATACGTTGGAAGAGTAACCACAGAAAACAATGAATCAGTACCGGCTTATTATGTTCGAAAACTTTCACAACCAATACATGGAACTAACCGAAACCTCACTGTTAATATTTGATTTACGTGAATTCCCTTAGCTGAACAAATGTTAGAACAGTATCAATTAACTCTCCTAGGTACTTTGAGAAAAAATAAGAGAGAAATACCTGCTACATTCCTAAAAAAAAAGAAGTAGGTACATCGCTATTTGCTTTTGATAGAAATACAACTCTTGTTTCATATACTCCTAAACAAAACAAAATTGTTCTTTTGCTGTCAACATTGCATTCTGATGACTCTTTTAATGCCATTACGGGCAAGCACAATATTATACATTCGTATAATGAAACGAAGGGAGAAACATATACATTTGATCAGCTCTGCCATTCTTACACTACCTCACGGAAGACCAGACGTTGGCCGCTACGAGTTTTTTTTTCAATATATTTGATGCTAGTGGAATAAATGCAATGGTTTTGTTTTCTCTCTCAAATCCCCACTGAAAGAAAAGTAGAAACAATAATCGAAAATCTTTTCTAAAGCAGTTAGAAATTAGTCTAATTGAACCATGGTTACAAGAACGATTGACCGTGGCTACTTTACAAAAAACACTGCGGCAAAGAAATTCTGAAATTCTGGGAATTGAAGTCCCCCCACCACGACGTGATGTTCATTTAACACAAAAAGTTAGATGCTGCTTTTGTGCAAAAGGAAAAGATAGAAAAACCAGTTTTGCGTGTTCTGAGTGTCGCACACCACATTGCATGGAGCCCATAGAGACCAGCTATGCTGTGAATGCGAACATCAAGATCCAAGAAACTAAAGACCTGACTAAGAATAACTAAGACTTATATTACCAATAGAGTTTTTTTTTTGTTACAAGGATAGTTATACAGGTGTATTTTGTAGATGATAATTTCAATTTAATGTTTATTTGTTCTAATAAAAATGTTTTATGTTTGAATATTATTTTATGTTATTTTTTAATTTCAACAAATATATCTCTTTGTGAAATACCACACCATGGTTAAATTTTTTTCTACACATTCTACTAAGATTAGATATTCTCCCAAATCCATCAAATATTCACATTTTCAGTTTTTTTGCTAAAAAAACAGCTTTGGGTTTCTGAGACCCGAGTGTGAAGTTCATGCCTTAAAAAATAAGTGTGATGTACCAGGGATATGTATACTCTTATACTCTTATATGTATACTCTATACAACTTATTCATTGTAAACGTATATATTAGAATAGTATTTCACAATGTTAGTGTAGATCGTACGTAAATTATTGTTATTATAAGCAACCGATATTATAAACAAGGCAGTAAGATAAATACAGTTTTAAGATGTAAGTAGTGCCAAATAATTAACAACCCGTAACAACATCCTTATATACGACACCGAAACCAAAGAGTTAAGGATCCTTACCTCTTTGGTTTCTCTCCATCAATCTTTCGGAATCCTCTCCAATCAAGAAATCTTTCGGATAAGCATGTGGGCATGTCAACAGCTTATTTATATTATGATTTCTGTTTGATTCTTTTTTCTGTTCTTTATACAGGTCTGGCTCCAAGCGGCTGATAAATAGGTTATGGCTGTTATAATGATGCTGTTTGCCATTTCTTACTTCTAATTTGCCCAATTAATTAATTTATTTATTACAAAATACTGTTTCTAGACAAGACTAAACATAAACCAAAATCGGTTGTTTCACAAAAATACAAAATATATTAGTAATTTCTGGAAATTTTTTGGCGTAGGCAGCGAATATAAACGATTAAGAAAACTAAACAGTCACAATATATCCAAAATGGGGAATATCACCTAGGATTCTTTCGAATTCATTACCGAAGCTGGTTTTGCCTCAGTATTGTAACGAAATAGCCCATCTCTGATGCGTGGTATGTGTCACAAGTCTTGAAAGGATAAATCTAGAATACTCAATAGTTCAAATTTTAATAGCACCCTTCTTCGATGCGCTTTCGATGAGAAGAATAGAGGTGGACTATTCCAAAATATTGTAGTACATACTACATAATCACTTTTATATATAAGTAACTCCGATATTAGCTAAGTTTAGTCGATAAGATATACTCGTGCTGTAAACTTATAAATAAATATATTTATATAAATTAGAACCGCTCGTTTTATTTAAATACGGTACAGTGGTATCACGGTATGATAATTAAAAAATAAATTCAGCAGTGACTTTTTAAAAATACTTTTGAATTTTTGAAAAGTATTGTTGGTCGGGAACGTCCGCGTGGTTCGGTAGTGAACTTTGTAAAAAAGAGGAACATTTAAAAAGTACGTATGTGCCTGACCGAAGATGCTAATAGTACAACTTTCAGTAAAACAGTTGCGTGAGCAACTAGAAGAACGCGATCGAGACTGCAGCGGATCTAAGAAGATCCTCCAAGAACGATTGAAGAATGTTCTTAACAAGAATAGAGATGACCCAGAGACATCCCATTTTCAATTAGCAGAAGAAGCAGATCGAAGAAAGTTCTAGAAAGAATGATGAGAATGTTTCTAAAAGATTCGATAAAACATGTCAAATTATTGGAAATGTTTCGCAAATGATCGAAGAAACTTTTAGAAAAAATGATGATATGTACATTCAAAAACGTTTCCAAAAGATTCGATGAAACGTCTCAAATTATTAAAGAAGCAGCTAGAAAAAATGACGAGAAATTCAAAAATGTTTCTAGAAGACTCGGTGAGACTTCTCAAATAATTAAAGAAGTATGCAGTCAGAACAATGAGAAATTAGAAGAAAGTGCTACCACCAGTTAATGCGGTAGTTTAAGATCCGGTAGAAAAAGAAGAATCACCTAGAGACGAAACGACACATCATATGAGATTCAAATTGCTACCATTTGATGAAAAGTCTTCTTGGTTCATATACCTTAGACAATTTAAAGCTATTGCGACACCCAATCTTTGGAGCGAACAAGAAAAGGCTGTTTCCTTGACTGCTGCTTTACGAGGTGATGCTGCGGATATCCTAAGATCGATTCCTAAGGGCCAAGCAAATATTACCAGACCTTGTTCACTCGACTAGATAAACGTTACGGAGATGACCATCTACAACATGTCTACAAAGTACAAATAAGAAGTAGAATTCAACAAGCAAGTGAGAGTTTGCAAGAATTTGAAGCAGATGTTGCTTGTATAGCGCTGTTGGCTTATCCAGAGGCACAAGACAACATATTGGAAGAAATTGTTGTAGATACCTTTATCAATGGGTTGGAAGACAGTGAACTACAGAAAACTTTACCACTAGCAAGACCAAAAGTTTTAGATGAAGCGTTCGCCATTACCTTGGAACACGAAACAGAAAAAAATGAAAAAAGTCTGAAGGAAATCGTACGGAAAGTAGTTCGTAACCGCTCGTTTTATTTAAATATGGTACATTATGTTCTTCTGATGTTTCCACTTCTTTCCCTATTAATTAACCTTTTCCCAGATATTCTGTGTACTGCCTTTGTTTCGGTTGTCTGCAGTATGTGTTAACACCCAAAGTCTTCTTTTTGTAGTTCCTTCTTCTATCGGAGGTTGGCTATCATCACAGCTATCCGTACCTTATTGGCGGCTGCTCTAAAAAGATCTACTGACCTGCAACTATACCATTCTCTTAGATTTCTCAGCCAGGAAATTCTTTGTCTTCCTATGGATCTTTTACCCTTGATTTTACCTTGCATTATGAGCCTTAATATCTCATATTTCGTACCTCTGGTAATGTGGCCTAAATATTCCAGCTTTCTTGTTTTGATGTGCTTAATGACCTCGCAATCCTTTTGTAGCCTAGTAACACCCAAAGTACAGAATAGCTATAAGCAGCATCATCACCAATTAGACTATATTTGTCCAGTGCTGAACGTAGGTCTCCTATAAACTTTTCCACTTGTATCTATCTGGAGCTTCTTGCATCCGATTCGTGGTGGTGCAAATTATATCACCGTCGATCTAGTCGGTGGGCATTCTTTGATATGCCTCTTATCTTGGTCGCCATTCCAAAAATCGCCTTGTATTCGTAGCTCCTGTTCTTCTTGTTTCTAGGTTAGAAACTTTATTTCTAATAGTTATATCTACCATTGATCTTTCCATCAAGTGTTGTGTAACTTTTATCTTATTTATTGTTCTTTTTGTTAGAGTTGGTGTTTCTGCACTATATGTGAAAACGGGTAGAACGGATTGAGTAAAAACCTTTCTGTTTCAAGAGACTGGTATATTGGACTTAATAATGTTCTTCAGTATACCTATAACGATATCCGAAGTGGCAGTCAGTCAATACTCCAAGCATTTTATGATGATCTGTGGTGTCAAACGCCTTCTTTTATCTACGAATATAATAAAATAGAGCTGTTGTAATCTGTGTGTTTTTCTAACTTTTAATAACTTGTAGTAATTTGTGGAGCATCTGACACAATTCAAAGTTTACTAATAATTAACAACAACAATCTGGACTATAGCTAACATTCCTAAATTATATTTATTTAAGAAACTGTTTATAAAGATACTGCAAAACTTAAATGAATTTCCAATTAAATAACTGTAAGAAAAAGTCTGTAATTCTCTGTATTTTATTTTCTGCTTCAGATCCCGATACAGTTCTTATAACATTGAGAAGTGCATTTTTGATAACCTGTAACAAAAATAAAAATTATGACAAATGAAAAAAATATTGTCATGATGTCAGTTAAATTTTTTTATATAGCTTATAGTAGGATTGAAAAGTTACATAAGGGTTGTATTTTGAGAGGATGCAATTTTATTTTTTTGATGTGTTGGAAGGGGGTAAGAATAAGCTTACGTTCAAGTTTATGGGATCCCTACCCTTGTCTCCGGGCCACCATCTTAGAAAAAGGCAAGTAAAGGGCTTTCGCGCTATTTCTCGTAAACTAGTAATTTTACAGAAAATTTTATAAAAAATTATTCGCAGAAAATTAAACTATCTACAACTTTATTCGTATCAGTTTTAGTCGTCAAATAAAAAATAAAAAATTATAAACAAAAATATCTAAAATTTTTTTTTTTGGCCTTATACCCTTTTTTCTTATCATTTTACACTAAAATGACATTAGTGCAATATTAGAGGGAGTATCTCAAAGAATAATTTTTCCTAAAAATTTCTTTAATTTTATTAATTTCTCTGGATTTTACAGCACTCCGAAGTAAAATGGGTTCTTGAATGCTCGCCATCTTAGAATAAGGGGCACAAAGGGTTTTCACGCTATATCTCGTAAACTAGTAACCCTAAAAACATTATATTAGACATTATTTGTAGAAAATTAAATTGGCTACAGCTTTATTTCCGTTACTTTTTTCGTAAAATGGCAAATACAAAAACTAAACTAAACATTTTTCAATAAATTTCCTTAGCCGTTAGCAATGACGGCTTAGCTTTCTCACTATAAAATAATGCTATTCCGCTGGCTAACTTAGAACCTTTCTGTAAAATTACGATGAATTTAAGTTTGTTGATCTTGTACGCCACTGATGTATCGCATCCTGAAAAAGCATAAAAAAACAACAAATTATTTGAAATTACGTTGTCTAGTTTAGTGCAGCCCAGGTAACTTTTTTTTTAACTTTTAAAGTAAAAATAGACTTTTTTTTCAAATAATAATTGCTTTTATTAAAATTTAAGAAACTGTAGTAATTAAAATTATAAATGTAGAGTGTGGCCATAGCTGTCATATTATAAGTTCTGTTTTAAAATTTAAAATTGACATCTGACAGCTAGCTTTATTTTTTTGACAGTTGATAAATATCTAATCAAATTGAGATCGTTGTTTTTGTTTTGTTTTTAGAAAAAGTTTAACCTCTATGTATAGTTTCATTTAAAGATATTTTTTCATTTGTAATAATTTATTTCTGCTACAAGTTGTCGCCCATTAACAATTGTAATTTTTGTAGTATCTCCAACTTCTAGAGTTTGTAAATGGATGGGACATAGTGTTTTTTCTTTTTTATTTTTGGTATTTATTTTTGTAACTATTTATATAGTATTTTCTTGTATTACCATTTATATTTACTGTTTATGGTGAGATAACAATAAATTTTAAATTTTTTTTCAATAAACCATTTTTTTATTTACTTTAAAAAGTCTCGAAACTTTTTTTGTGTTTTTTTAGGAAGGAATAGCCGTTTTCTTTCATACAGCAGGAAGATTCCTCAAAGCGGCGTCCTTATTTTAAATAGCTAGAGGACCTTCTTGTGTTTTGTTTTGTTCAGGAGACTTATGTAAGTACACCTTTATTATATTTTTGTAGTTGCCCCAATCCAATTCCATTGTTTCATTCACTTATCCACGACCCAGTTCTCTAAATAAATCCTGAGAGCCGTTCACATAAGTTTTGATTTGTTTTGCTTCCCTATCTCCACCACAGTAATTTCTGTCCCCAAGTTTCAACTCCCTATGATAATCCCAATGTGGTAGGCAAAATAATCGTTACACAGTCACAGAATCATAGGATTGAAACGCAGCAAGCGCAGAACGAATGATGAATGTATCTGCATCAGATTTAACCTGGTCAACACCAAGAAAGATATATGGTCCAAAATCTGTAGCATGCAGAAAATTCCTTAAAAATTATCCAATATACAAGTATAAAAATTTTCTAGTACAACCCTGGGCCAAGTTTAAATATTTCCCAAATTCTCTGTTTACATTGTGATGTAAAAGAAAACATTGCAAATTCCAGTTACCGCTGGAAGGTAAATAATTCATATATTATGTTTTAGTTCTACAATTTTAAAAGTTGTTTGATGTAAGGTCGTTTTGCGATATAGTTTGAAGAGGTTTAACAAGAATTCGGCTACGAAGTTAAATATGATTATATTTGGTTTGTAATTGTACGTCAAGGTCATTTATGATGCGATATGAAGCAATTTAACAAGAATTTTAGGTGGGCACATTTGCAAGGTTAGAGGAGAAGCCGGTACGAGAGCGTTAGGTCGAAGGAATTCATGTTGTAGGTTTAAATATTTGGTCAAGGGGGACAGACGTGTTTAATTTAGTCGGTCAAGAAGCCGGCAAAATTTGTTGAAAATAGTGAAGTATACTCTATGTAAAGTGTCAGTTTTGGAAGAATAATCACTATTTCTATGTTTCTATGTATCTATGAGATTTGTGTCGCCTACAACAACTTTAAAGGATTACAACATGTTCTATTGTTGAGTTTTTAAGAAGCCGGGTTCAAGGTTTGCGTCTAGTTCCAATTTTAACCTCAATATCCTAAGTAGCCGTTTCAAGAAACTTTTTGCACAGTTTGGAGATGCAGTTTTTTTGCGTGGCAAAGAGAGTATAGTATAGATCCAGCTCCTACTCCCAGGAATTTAGAGTGAATGTGCATTCTAGTGAAATCCAGGTAACTTTTTTTGTTTGAACTTTTAAAGTAAAGATAAACATTTTTTTCTAATAATAATAATTGGTTTCATAACCATTTAAATTGTAATTATTAAAATTATATGTCTTAGGGCGTGGCTCAGCTGTCGTTTTAATTGTTCTGTTTTAAAATTTAATGTTGACATGTGACAGCTAGTTTTAGTTTTTGACATTAGTTTATTTTGTTTCTAGAAATGAGTTAACCTCTATAAATAGTTACATTTAAAAGATATTTCTTTATTTGTAATGATTTATTTCTGCTACAAATTATAGCCCAGTACCACTTGTAAGTTTTTGTAGCATCTCCAACTACTAGAGGTGTAAACGGATAGGTCATAGTAAGTTTTTGTCTTTATTATTTTGGTATAAATCTTTGTAACTATTAATATAGTATTTTTGCGCCCTTTATATTTGTAACTGTTTGTTTTGAGACAACAATAAATGTTCAATTTATTTCTCTGAACCATTTTGTCTATTTATCTTAAAAAAAGTCTTCCTAACTCTCTTTTGTGTTGTTTAGGACAGAAGAGCCTTTTTCTTCTATCCAGCAGGAAGTTTTCTCAAAGCGTCGTGCATTTTAAATAGCTAGAGGTCCTTCTTGTTGTGTTTTGCCCATTTGTCTAGGAGATTCATGTAAGTACCCCTTTGTTTCATTTTTTTGTAGTTGCCCCAATCCATTTTTGCCATTTACTTATCCATGACCTTAGCTCTCCAAATAAACCCTGAGCGCCGTTCGCATGTTTCGTTTATTTTGCTCGCCCTATCTCTGCTCCAATAATTTCTGTCCCCAATTTGCAACCCCCCATAGTAATACCCTATTTGGTAGGCAAAATTTTCGTTACAAAGCAAATTTGTTCAAAAATTTTTAGGTATTTTGTTAATAACTTTTTTATTTTTAATTTTACGATAAAAAGTAATAAAAACAAAGTTTTAGACAGTTAATTTGCTACAAATAATGTAAAATATTATTTTCTGTAGGGTTGATAGTTTACGAGATTTAGTATATGATTCTCTTTTCAAAAAATTTAATGACTAAGTTTTTAAAAATTCATTGTAAGCTGCGATACAATCAACCAAGGTGAAATAATACCTCTATAATATAGAATGAATAACACTTCAAGTCAATTTACGATCTTATTACAATAAGAACTTAAAATTTTAAGAGAAGCATAACCATTGAATAAAACAGTATTTTTATCGTGTCTTTGATGACTAATTTATTAAAAAGCGCTTATAGGTACACATTTTTGTTTAAAATTATCTAAGCTACATTTCTTGTTTGAGCCTTTTTTCCAAGGCGTACGGATTCTAGGTAAATCGATATTTTCTGTTTTTCCCCATCTACGACGGGGTTTTTAGGATAACGCCCAAGGGTAGGAGTGGCTTTTTGCATCTGTTTTGGGGTTCAAAATTTGATATTCTAAGCAAAATTCAGCTTGTTTGTCTAGTTTTTAGAGTTCAGAACAGAACAAACAGAAACAGTGCATATACAAACAGCGGTCTTGTACGTATTTCTTTGTATCAACAGCTATTTACCTGAATTAAGTTAAGACTCGGTGGTAAAATATCCTTAAGTAGTTTCCTAACTGTCATAATTAGTTGCCTAATATCATGTGAAAATTCTGTTAAGCTTCTAAACTGTCGTTCGGTCGGTACATACCCACTATCGACAAATTGTTTGATTATTCTGAAAATGAAATATTTTCATTACTTTTAATTTTATTTTAATTTTAATGATATCATTTATAGGTTATAAAAATAATTTTCTATTCATTTAGAATGGGTCATTTGTTTTTAGATTACTACTTTGTAGAATTATCTTTTGCGCTAAGTTAGTGCAATAGCTTCAGAAAATATAAATACTCATAGTAGCTTTTATACCCAAACCTTACAAAAGCAGACAGCAAAAGCTAAAGACTGTTTTAGACTATAACATAAAATGATATAAGAAAGTGGTATAACAAAAACTTACATCAAATGATTGTGTACAATATTAATACAAGAAGTTTTGTGTATTATATTGTCACATTTTCATACTAGAATATATTATGTGATTCTGCGCATTGAATTCTAAAAAGTATGTTTTTATTTTGGTACATGTACTGTTAACCTCAATGTTCTTCTTTTTCTTTTAACAATATTTTAACCTCATTTTTCCATTGATATATAATACAAATTTTGCCCTCGTTTTATCTTTGTTATTTTATATAAGATATATTATATGATGGATAAGAAAATTCTATTATTATCCGCTGCTTCTATTGCTACATTTCTTCTTGTTCAAACAATCAAGAAAAAACGCCAACGAAATATGTGGTCTGGAGCTTGGCTTTAGAAAAGACAGGAAGGTCGTGGGGTCTTAAGTATGTTAGAAACAGAACTTAAAGACAATGATCCTGAAAAATATAGGCCGTTTTTAAGAATGTGTGAGCCACAGTTTAATGAACTTCTTGAGCTTATTCGAGAAGATATTACCAAACAGGATACAATTTTAAGACAAAGTGTATCTGCAGAGAATAGGTAAGTAATTCTATTAAGAATATCAAGTTTTGCAAATAATATTTAGTTATGGTTTTGATTTTAGGTTGGCTTTAACTTTACGTTTTTTAGCAACTGGTGAATCTTATCGTTCTTTGATGTTTTCGACTCGAATTCATAAAAGTACGATTCGTTTCATAGTACCAGAAGTATGTAAAGTAATTTACCAAATATTAAAAGACGAATACATGAAGATGCCTCAAACTGTAAGCGAGTGGCAACAAGTGGCAAGTGACTTTGAAAATTTGTGGCAATTTCCAATGTGTCTTGGAGCAATTGATGGCAAGCATATTAACTTTCGTGCTCCACGTAGCAGTGGATCTTATTATTACAATTATAAAGGACAGTTCAGTATAGTACTGCTGGCAGTATCAAATGCTGAATATAAATTCCTATATGTTAATGTAGGAGTAAATGGGAGAATGAGTGATGGTGGTGTATTCAGGGAATCCTCACTCAAAAAAGCCATGGACAGAAATATACTCAATTTTACTCCAGAGCAAAATTTACCCATGAGCAACACTGTTGTGCCCCATGTATTTGTTTGCGATGATGCATTTCCCTTATCAAAACACATGATGAAACCTTATCCCACAAGAAATTTATCAAATAATAAAAGAATTTTTAATTATCGTTTGTCTCGAGCGCGGAGAGCTATTGAAAATGCATTTGGCATAATGTCCAATAGGTTTAGAGTGCTTTTATCAACAATAAATTTGAGCCCAGATAAGGTTGAAACAATCACTCTTGTCTGTTGTGTCCTGCGCAATTTTTTAATTACAAAAAATTCAACTTATGCGGAAACTGAGACAATGGATGCACACTTAATAAATCGTTAGAGATAAATTTAAGAATTATTTCATGAATGAAGGTTCTGTACCTTGGCAAAATAAATGTCTTACTTAAATAATAGTAATATCATTGTTTATATAGAATTAGTTGGTCAGACCAATAGGAATATTTTTTGATTCAAATTGAGACAGTCACCAGATGTCCCCACAATTTCTGTCAGGATCGCAACATCAAAATGCAGACACCAAGTTGGATACAATTCTATTCATAACACTCCAACTTGCATACATATTAAGAAAAATAAATATGTGTGGAAGAATATATTTAGAAATTGAATTATTGATGTCATGCTATTATATATATAATGTTGGTAGCATAACATCATTAATTCAATTTCTAAATACACTCTTCTTCTAAATATATCTTGACAGAACCAATATATTATGTAATTAAAATTTTATTGTACATGTATAAATTCATATTTATTAAAACTCAATTTTTATTGTAATCTTTTTTTATTTTTTAACAACTAGACCTATAGACTTCCTACAGCGCACATATTCTAAACATATCAGTGGGGGATGAGTAAAACAATAGTAATGCACAGATTCTAAATGTGCTGGTGGGAGATGGCTTCTGTGTGCTGCATGAGAGAGAAAGTATTCGAAATAATGAAAAAACAAATAATATAAAATGTGTTATTACATTATTTCGAATACCTTCTCTTTCATACAGCACACAGAAGCCATCTCCCACCGGAACATTTAGAATCTGTGCATTATTATTTTTTTACTCTAATTCCTCCAGTTGAGCTTCAAATAAAATTGTATCTATTTTTTGTTTTACTTGTAATACTCTTTTTTTGTTTTTTATTTTTAAGAGTCTCTCAGTCACATATTTGCCATAAATAGTATTTTCATCTTCACTATTCATGACCTTTATTGCATTTGCAATACTATCTAAAGCATTTGATGCTTTATCGGACACTGATAGTTCCCGTTCCCCTTTCTTCTTTTTTTTAATTGGCGTCTCATACATATCCTCAACGACAATTTCTTCAATTACATTTGGAAGAGGTGATAGAATGCCATCATCACCTACTTCATATGCCATGTCCACATCTTGGCTTGAGTTTGACGTACTCGCTCCTTCATTAATTTCGAATGATGAAACTGGCTTCCTCGTTGTTAAGTATTCATTTAAAAATTGGAGTTTGTGGTGGTACCACAGTTTTGGGACATATATCTGCAAAAATATAAACATGAATAAACATATTACTTATAAACACTTGTAATGTTTACCTCACTTACTCCAGCACCACTTTTCTGTGAGTCTAAAACCTTCATCCTTTCTGCACTGTAAGTGTTTCTAATTCCATTCCATTTTTTCTGTATATCAGAAATTGTCTTTCCTAATATTTCACTTAAGTTGTTTAAAGCAACATTTCTCTTGTGTTTATTATGGTAATCTTCGTGTTTTATATTGAATAAACATGGGTTAGACTCGTATCCTTCTATTAATAGAATAATACTGTCCGTTGACCAAGACATTTTTAAATTATTTCAAAAGAAAATGCAACCAGGCCATTAAATCCAAACCAAAACAACAGTTATAACCTTAGAAAAAGCAACGTGTCTATTATGACATGACATATGACATAACCTAACTGTGTTCCATGGTTCCAAAGGAGAAAAAGACGAAGAATCTAACTGCGCATGCGTGTATACTAATAATTGGTCATTAGTCATAATTAATCAAAATAGGACAGGTTCTAATTTCTATAACATTTTTTGTTAACAGATTTTGTTTTCTGTTTTACATTATGACAAAACTAGGTATACCATTTTCTTATATCATTTTATGTTATAGTCTAAAACAGTCTTAACTCTCTGGGGCCAATAAGTCTAATATCATTTATACTGAAGACTCTAGAAAACCTTCTCGATAGGCATGTTTTAGTTTGTTACGTTTTATATATCGTAACAGCTTCTTTATTTTATATTTTCCTAATTTTCGATCAATTATTCCTTTTTATATTTTTATGTAATTTTTAATAATATAAAAATTCTTTATTTTTGTTTATTATTTTGTTTCTTCAGCATCTACAGCGTCTTCAATGGGCAGGCCATGTATTTAGGACGGAAAAAAGAGGCTTTCAAAAAAAAATTGTTAATGTAAAAATGAAGGGAAAGAGACCTAATGGAAGATAGAGAAAGTGATGGGAAGATGATGTGTATGAGAACGGCATAAATCTCCTTGGCAGCCGATGGTCGAGAAGAATCTATAGGATGAATGGATTTTGTTTTTATCCTAAAAACCAATTTAATTGGCGCTTAAATTCTACCTTTTAATTTCTGATTAGAATAAGACATATTTCTGCTATTACCTGCTAATCCGAAATGTATGTAAAATGTTTGGTTTATTTCTTTATACTTATATATTTCAAATAAAATATTTGTTTAATCTGTTTAAATATTAGTTTAAATATTGAAGGGTTATTTAATGCCGTGGACATTCCTTTTTTTGCTTTATTAGGTATTGTATTATTTTATTTATTTCCCCCCCCCCCTTTATTTATTCTGTACATTAACGATATCGGTATTTTTGTAATTTGTGAATTTATTAATCTTTTTGCCGATGAAACTCTAATATGTTGTAGTGATGAAAATTTTAATGTAGCTATTCAAAAAATGAACACTATTTTAGATATGGTTAATAAATATTTAAAAATGAATAAACTGAAATTGAATGTGAAAAAAACAAAGGCAATGATTTTCACTACCAAACATAAATATAGGTTGCTTGATTCTGAAATCATAAATTTAAATATTAATAATTAAAAATTTAAATTGTCACAACAGTTAAATATTTGGGATTCCAGCTAGACAATATTCTAAATTTTGAGAGTCACTTCGAGTATGTTCATAAAAAAATATGAAAAAACTTTACTTTCTGAGTAGAATATCTCAAAATTTATCAATGGAGTCAAAAATAACAGTATATAACACAATTATTCAACCTCATTTTGACTATTGCTCATTAATCTTATATTTATTTAACCTTAACAAACTTAACATGCTACAAAAATTACAGAACCGTGGAATGAGAATAATCCTTAAAACAAATCGCCGTACCCCAATTGGGACGATGTTAAATACTCTAAATTGGTTCTCTGTTGAAAATATACTGTTTTATTTCACCTGATTTTGGTCTTCAAAATAGTAAATGGCTAATCACCTGAATATTTTCAGGAATTCATTTCTTTCAACAAAAGTATTCATTCTTATAATACCCGAGGTTAGATGACATATATGTACCTAGAAACTATGTATAAAAGTACGATGAATTCGCTCCATTTTAAAAGTTTTCCTGAATTTAATCAGTTACCAACATCTGTAAAAAAATGTACTAATCTCAATAATTTCAAAATGTTACTTAAACAATATATCAAAAATTTATAGTGATCTTTCTTTATATTGTATGTATATTAGGTTTTTTCTATTTAAATAAAGATCTATATATCTATCTATTTGAAAACCTTTTTGATTTCCCTTTAACTTTAATTAACGTGAATAGTTTATTATTCTCTGAAATTAAGGTAAGTATTTTCATAATCCGTGAACACTTGTCTGGTTTTATCTTTGGTCTCTTTTTATAAACTTGGGTCTCGCCTCCTGAGAAAAATGGACTGGTAATTAACCCTACATTCTACCGAGTTACATTCAAAATCCATGAACTAGCAACTAATGAACTAATTCACCACCATGCTTAATTCAACATCCAATGTAATATAAAACCAATGATGTAATACAGCCATCAGACTTCACCATATAATAAATACCTAGGAGATCTGATATGGCAGTAACATCGTCAACTTTTCATCCAGCAGCCCTATATCAAACACAGCATTAAAAGTTAAGTGTTTAACGACCTTCAGCCACCTTTTTACCTTTGGGCCTTTAGTCATTTAATTTTGTTTGTACTTTCAGTCATTTTTTTAGGCCTTCAGCCACCATGTACAGGACTTGCTGTAACATAAAGACAAGTCTACCTATTTATTGTATATAATTTTTGTTTAAATTTTTGTGTTATGCTTTAATCTCCCTTGTGAACGTTCTTGCTACCATTGTTTGTCTTAGGGATTAGCCAAACTACCTCTAAGAAGAGCTAGCCAGAGTAAGGATCTCAATGATTGTTTTAATGGTGGTGAAGAGGAGATACTTAAGCTAAGGTTAACCTCTTTACGATCCTGAGTCAATTGTCGATTTTAAAATGGTAGAACCCAAGTACAGAGGTCGAATATCAAGAGAAAGATCTATAACACGATGGGTAGACCAAATGAAGACTGGTAGGAAAATCCTTACATGAAGCTGTTTATATAACAGGATACGAGCCAATAGAGACATTAAGCTAATAATATTTAGAGACTCACCACGCCCTGACAAGGGCTCAAGAAATAAGGAGACTCGGGTTTTTACTCACATATTTGGTGGCTTCACTCATGTATATATAGTAACTATTCAACCACATTTTTTTTAACCTTAGTCAAAATTTAACCTTTACGTTTGTCTTTATTACAGTGGTAATACTTATTTCCGGTAACAATACTGATCATGGACTTGTTAGTCCCAAAACGTTCTGCGATGTAGCCCAAAAGGATCTTTTTTTAAATATATTAACCTTTCCATAAAGGTTTTTTAAATAAATTTTTTGTGATTTATGGTATACAGCGGACTAGGGGAACTTTAATTTCCTTGTGGATATTGCTATATCGTTCCAGTGGTATTGCATCGTTTGAATGCGTAGACTATAAGTGTGGTTATGCTTAATCGCTTGGATGCCTTTGAAGTGTGGGTATACATACGACTAAGGTAGGTTAAACCAGCTCGACAGAATTAGAACCTCTGAGGAGGTCCTTAGACTACTTAACCAAACAATACAACTGGTCAATATAATAAAGAGACGCAAGCTGGAATACTTCGGTCATATTATGAGATACCCTGAAAAAACTAAACTTTTGCATCTAATCATTCAGGAAAAGATAGAAGGTTAGCGTGATCGTGGTAGAAGAAAACCATTATGACTGAAAAATCTAAAACAATAATAGGGAAAATCGACTACATCATTATTTAGAGCTGCTGTCAATAAAGGAACGATAGCGAATATAGTAGCCAAGATGGTATTCAACCATCGATAACGGTCATGGAACTAGAAGAAAAAGTCAATTATAATAAACAAAGACATACCGTATGATAAAAAATTTTTAATAAAACTTATTTTATTAAAAAATATTTTAAAAAGCATGCATACTCGTATGTCTCAATTAAAGCATAAAATTTTTTCCAATTATAAAATTGTTTTGATTTAGAAAACAATATAAAAATTATCTCATTAAAAACATACTCCCAATTTATTTTCAATAAGCAATATCGTCCCCCTCTGTATATATGTTAATTAACCAATAGCAATAAAAATATATGTGAAACAAATTTTTATAAGCACAAAGTCAAAAATCAACATATCTTAAAGTATGACATTGCAGTATTTATTTGACAAATTACTTATGTGTTTATTTTGATGAAACATTGAAAACCTACATCATTTAAAATTAAAATCATTAAAATTAAACATAATTAAACACAATTATACATTAAAATCTTACATTACAGAGAATGTAAGACTGGCTTAAACTTTTATCATTGTAACACTAGGATACCCTCCATAAGATGGTTCTACACAGAATCTAATCGACATTTTATAAAGACCATTAATCGACTGAGAGCAAATCATGCTCTTACGGCATCCTATATGCATGGAATCGGCTTATCAAATACTCCCAATTGTACTTGTGGCAAAATAGGCGATCTAACACATATTATATTAGAATGTGATTTACAAATTATTAATATAAACGAATTTTATAAGGAATTAATAAATTCTAAGTGTTGTTTTCCAACAAACCTTAATCTTTTAATATTTTCAAATAATATGGAAATTCTTCATTTACAAACATGTTAAAATATATAAATATAAGTTGTAAATAGTATATAGGCATAATCTGTTAATATGGTTTGAAAAAAAAACAAACAAAAGTATACCACAAATTAAAAAAAAAACAAAAGAGTTAAGAAAATAGAAATAGAACAAAAAACAAAAAAATAAATCCAAAAAAAGAACAAAAAAAAAGCAAAAAACCAAAAAAAACAAAAGAGCACCAAAACAAAAAAAAACAAAAAAAAAGAAAACAAAAAAAAACAAGAAAATAATAAAAGAATAAAAAAACAAAATAAAAATATATCCATAAAAATATTAGGTGTATAACTAGTAGTAGTAGTAGTACTAACATTGATAACTGCTAACAAGAAAATTTTGACTATGAATCTGCAATCAATAATAATTAAAATTTAGTCGATTTTAACAATAAACACAAACAAGTCTGGCTAATTGGCTCTGCCAAAGCCATTTAAAAAAAAAATTGAAAACCTAACCTAATAGAACTACCATTACCCACTTGTCCTATAGACCGCATATAGCTTTAAGTTTCTGAGCCACACTTTTCCAATTAAGAGCAAGCTGTAGATTTTTGTTTGACTTTCAAAATTTAACAGCAAACCACCCCTATTACCTTTTGAAAAATCTAAAAAAAAATCGCAATTTGGGTTTAATTTGAAGAAAAAAAAAATTAAAGTAAAAGTAATTACATCGCAATACTGTTAATGGGCTTTTGTAGTGAATCAAAAAACAAATTTTATTCTTTGTAAACAGCGTCCGACGAATAGTTTTCTTTTCGCCCATTTTTCAACATTAAAGAAAATGGTGGAGAACTTTTAATTATTTATGTCTGTCTGTCCGTCAGTATGTCTGTCCGCAAATACAACTTCTTCGTTATTAGAATAGATAGAATGACAAATCAAGTGTCGAATGAGAGCTTATAACCCAAAGACGGTATTAAAGGTGAGAAATGTGACCTCGGACTTCTGTCGTCAGATTTGCACCGAAACTACTGTGTTTAAGTCGTCGAAATAGTACAAGCGATAAATTATTTGACACGTCTTAGCAAGACAAAAAAAATATATTTCTGGTTTTTGTACCACTCTCGGTTAAAAGTTATGACCCGAAGTTTAGCAAAAATTACGCAAAATTGGTGAAATCAATCGACACGAAGAGAACTTCTGGTTTTACTTTCGGTCACGTTGGGTAAAAACCCAACCCAAGACTTTGCTTTTTTTTTTAAATTCTAGTTTAAATATTTTAAACCGATATTTTGGAGGTCTCAACATATTAAGTGAGGTTATTCGACTTTAATTTAGGAAATATATTGAAATTCAAAAAGTGTACACCGTGTTAGTGTCAGTCGTTCGCTCGCACAAGCATTTAAACATTTGAAGCAATTTTTTAAAATTATTATTCTCATTGGTCTTGGGAAATAAATATACCTAATCTTTTTAAGCTTAAAGTGATTTGGTTTTGACGTGACAACGTCTTAAATTAGGTTGTGGCTCGGAGTCACTCATGAAAAAGTGTAACGCCCGCTCACGTCTGTTACGATGAGTCACCGAACGAGAGAGAGGCCCGCCGGACCGGCGAATGCCTTGCGTCTCTCTCCCACTCAAACATGATCGGTCCGCTGCGCGCGCAGCACTAGACAATTAGGCGCGTTGAATCGGTGCGGTTTCATATTTCTCCTATCATCGTCCTATCCTCAACAAAATCACTCAAATAGAAATTAGTTAAGTTTAAGTTTACATGTACAATGTTTTAGTAAACAAAATATATTTCTATAGTTAAAATTTGTGCAATTCTTATTTTCATTCAATTCCTTGTTCCTATTGTGCAATTTAATAATATTCATATCAATAAATATTCTACCGAGAAAAAGACGTTGTCACGTAAAATCTTCGCCCGTAAAACCGACTTTACAGGCAACCGATTTTTTATTTTAATACGGCACTGGCGATGCACGGAAATGACGGGTACACGTAAACTCATCACCAATTACCATAAATACCCTCGTACATAGTACAAACTCATCACCGCCATAAAAGTGGGGTTTTCAAAAAAGACCCTAAGAGATTGGTAAACTGATCACTGGCCTACCTGCACCCCGGATCAGGTATAGACCATAAAATCCCAGCAAACGGCTAGTTTTTGGTAATTTCACAGTATAATCCAAATCCAGATGTCTTAAATGCAACTGCAATTTATTGGTTTGTATTTGGGAATTCCACAAAATTCTATTGATAGCTACCTAAAATCATGCGAAAAGAAAAATTTCTCTTCGTTTGCCCTTGTTTCTTAAACATGGATAGTGAACTGCTAATTGATTACGTCTTGAGCTAACGCGAACAAAAAATAATGATTATCAATAATATCAAATTTCAATTGCGAAAGACTCTAAAACAATCGAATTGCCTTTTGTGGACTTGCGACGAAAGGGTGTAAGGCTAAATGTCATACAACTGGTGAGTAGAAATTTTATACCGTTTTTGTTTAGTTGTTTCGCACTGGTTTTCGCGAATCATCCTGATCAAACAGAAAAAAATCAGCGTAATTAAGTTCTTAAAGTTAACTGTATAAGATGTTTCTTGTAGGCAAGGCATAATATCACTTTGTTGCTGTAGATTACCTTTTCTGATATTACATTTTGAGATTTCTAATTAAATTGTTAAAAGTCACACATTGTTTATATATATATATATATATATATATATATATATATATATATATATATTATATACAGGGTATCCAATTAAGTCGGCACCATATGTGAAACCTTTTTATTTTTAGTTTTATGAATTTTGTTATATAAAATATTTATGTTACACAAAAAGTTTTGAATGATCTAAAACCTAGAATACAATGATCAGATATTAAATTTTTCTAGTTGTATACGCGGTTTGTTAAAATAAAGTCTTAATAAAATTCATTTTGTTTAACGAACCGCGTAAATGACTGAAGAACACTAATATCTGATTCTGATGATTGAAGTTCTAGATCAATAAAATTTTTTTTTATAAATCTAAAAATAAAAAAAATTTCCATATGGTACCGACTTAATTGGACTCCTTATATAGACTTCAAAACATAACTATTTGGGTGTGCAGCTGAAGATAGGACAAAGAAGTACTCTGTTTAGTCTACCAAGCTTTCGCAAATCTTTATTTGTATCATCAGGGTGCTACAATAAACAAAATTAGTATAAATTACAGAATAAAAATTATTTTGTATCTTACACTAATTGAGGTTAATTGTCATGATGTTTATAAAATGAAATGAACAAGTCGAAGCTTTCTTCGACTTCAATGCACTAATAGCACACTCAAGTTTTTAGCTTTTCCTATTTTTTAGACATTTTATATTTACTTCCTCTGCAAAATCGTCTATTATTTTCAAGATAGTCAAATAACGCCAAAACAGTAAGACTTAGACCGAATATATGCTTAACAAATTATTTCGAGAATTCAATGAGGAATATAAAAATGCAATGAAAATCAAATAACGAAGTTGGGACTACTTCCGATATAAACAAAAATAGCAAATGTTGACAAATATTTTCATTTTAAAGTTCACTATAGAAATCCTATGTAACTAAATTTTTTGATCTCAAAACCATTTAGATTGGCAGATACGTCTAATAGGCCACACCGTGTGACATATTAATATCTCAGTTAAATTTTAAAGCAACTTGCTTAAAATAATTTCTGATTTTATTAAATTATTACATAAACGAATAGTTTAACAGGTAAGAGGCAATTTTCGCATTAGAAACCAGGCAAAAATCCCGGTGATGAGTTTACCTATCTGCGGTGATGAGTTTACCAATCTCCAAAGGATGCCGGTGATCAGTTTACTATATCTCCGAGGGTCTAATAATTTTATGGGGGGCTATATAGTGATGAGTTCGTACACGTGCGAAATGACACGGACCCCACAGACTTGTATAAACACCATTTTATTGTTTTGTGAACGCGAGTGCTGGTAAACAGATAAGCAGAAGATGTTGTGATGTTAGTATGTTATTGTTTTTTATATGTATTAAAGAAAAAAGAAAAAGAAACGTAGAGTACTGAAATATTCTAAAATATTAGTAAAATTTTGTTTCATCGTCCAATATTTCTATGTATATTATAAATTCTACTTCGGTTTGTTTTTTTTTTAGTGAATGATGCACATTCCATCTTCTTTGTTTTAGCCTTTTCTGCTCTTGCTCTTCCTCTTCATCAAGTAGTAATGCCAACACGATGAGATCTTCTATCCAAGCCGCCATAATATTTTCAACTATCATTTATACAGAAATATGTAATAACGTTTTTTTTCTCTATTCGGCTTGGTACGAACATTGCTACAACGTGGTTGTATGTAAATATAACATTAAAAATACCCGGAGTCGGCATTGACAGGGAACGGACACGGTACGGATATGTATAAATCGACCATAACTGTCTATTTTCTTAAAAAAAATTATTTTTTCGGTATAGAATTAGCTAATAAGTTTTCTAAAAGTTTTTAGTATATTAACTTTTATGTGTAAATTGGCCCTTTGTATAAAATAGGTACCTATAATAATAAATTGTACTTACTCTTTCTGTATCAATTTTGTAAATTTGTACGGCTCCTTCATAAGTTTCAATAACGAATCATTCGCTTCTTTAAAGTCAAACCTAAATACATTAAAATACGTTAATATTTAAAACATATCAGGCACAAATCAATTTGTGTTTCAGAAAAATCCAAATACCCAGACAGAAAGAGTCGTTTATATAAAAATGGTTATCTGCCAATAGTTCCGCATTTAGTAAGAAAAGATGACAATAGAGACAAAAAAATAGCAGCTTTTTCAGTTTCAAGCAACCTTTAGTAATGACAGTTACTCAATAGTATCAATATTAAGTTATTTAGTAAAAGGTTCGTCATTGAAGTGTAGGGTTGTATTATAAAGTTAGCACAATTTTTGGAACGGCCCCATCGGGCGTCATTAAGGAACTAAAAGAAATAAGAAATCAGTTCAAACTAGGTAACTAAGGGATGAAAGTGGTGTAGGTACACCACTTATAGTTTTACACCAGAATATGGAGAGATGAACAGAATATATAGCACAGCTTTTGAAAAACAAAGACAGACGAGAAGCACCAAAAGAATTTAAATATAATGCTAGGCCTGGCGTTATAAAAAAAATAGAATATGTATTAAAACAAGCTAAGAGTGAAAAATTTCCCGTACTTGCTATAATTGCCATCAAATTACTTAAAATTAAGAATATTGGGTTTAATAGCTTTGGATCTATTCAACTCCATGTGTATGGTAAAATATTTACACACACTTCTTTCGTCGGAAAAGCCGACTAAAAGGAGCAGTCGCCAATAAAATAAATAGAAAATACATAATTAGAAGCTATATTCATAGCCAGAAAAATTACTGACAAAGCTTTAGAATGAAACAAACCTGCCTTTCTTGCTTTATCTTCTTCAAGTGGAATTTATCCACCACAGATCATTGTGGCAATTTTGATTTTTTGTACAACTGCATAAACACAGCTGCGGTTATGCAGTCAATATATCGAACTATTTGTTTAAATTAAATAGTCAGTATATATGTCCTATTCTTGGACCTTTCTTACCAAACACATTCCCTTGCAATAAACAACTGAAGTAAATCATATCTTCTATTATTTCTGATGCTATGTCAAAAGTACTCTAATTTTCTTTTTTGTTTGTTCATAACAAAGAGTAGTTTTCCATTCTGCGAATAACTTAAAAAATCGTCGCCCATTGTTCACCCACTACATCTTAAAAACGTTAACTTATTCATATCCATATTCCGCAGACCCCAAAATTCTACTCTGTATAGCAAAACGGGAATTATGTAGCATTTATAGCAACAAATGTGCTTAATACTCAGAATGAAACGAGTAGATTGTAAATAAACATTTTAATAAAAAAAATGTTTACGCCAAATCTTTTAATATTGTCATGAGTTCATCATGGTTCTCCAAGTATGACGTTCTATCCATGATATTTACTCCCAAAGTACCTACCTATTTCTTAGTATATATATATATATATATATATATATATATATATATATATATACATATATATATATATATATATATTAACGCATAATTTTAAAAATCCTGGTATATCAAATAATTTTAATGTTTCGATGTTTGTGCTCATATTGTTGTTACTCCCGGTATATTGTAAAATTTATCGAAAGAACGGTAAAAAACGCTGATATTTTTACCATTTTTTGCAAAAAAATTAAAACATGCTAATTGTGCTTCATTTTATTTCGAATTTAGTTGGGTTGGATTACGTTGTGCTGAACGTTTAAAGGGGTTTTCCAAGTTTATTAAGTGTTTTTTCTTTGAAATAAACCACCAGCAGCAAGAAAATCGAAATTTGCCAGAAAGTGACTGTTTTAGAATCGTTACTCTTCGCGAAGAAGGATACACTCAAGTAGAACTCGCTGAACGTTTTAACGTCACCCAGTCAACCATTTCAAGAGTGTTAACACGTTTTTGTGTTACTGGAAGTAACTCGAGAAGACCCGGTCAAGGCCGTAGAAGGGTTACAACTCCTAATCAAGACCGGTTTTTGACACTTCGTACACTGAGACAAAGGTTTGTTACCAGTACTTATCTACAAAATAAATTTTTAGATCGTTATAACTTTAGAATCAGCCAAAATACGATTAGAAGAAGACTTGCCGAAAACAACCTACACCGTGGAAGGCACCAATTGGCCCATTATTGACCAGAGACCATAGAAGGCAAAGATTGCATTTTGCTCGTGAACATGTTGATTGGAATAATGACAATTGGGGAAGAATATTGTTCACCGATGAATCCAGGTACGGTCTTTTTTCTAAGGACAGGAGAAACCGAGTGTATAGAAGGCCTGGGGAACGCTACGCACAGTGTAACACCATAGGGACTGTAGAGTATGGCGGCGGCACGGTAATGGTGTGGGGTGGGATTAATTTAGAGGCTCGTACGGAATTAGTTAGAATATATCGCGGTCGGCTTACATCGCAGAGGTATATAACAGACATTTTAAAAGAGCATGTCGTGCCATTTACACACCATTTATTGGGGATAATTTCATGCTTATGCAAGATTATGCCAGGCCACACACGGCAGGAATTGTGCAGCATTATCGTCAAGAGGTTGGAATTCCTGCAATGAATTGACCTGCGAGAAGTCGTGACCTCAACCCAATAGAACATGTTTGGAACATCATAGGCAGACGACTACGACAACTACCTAATGCACCAAACACATTAGATGAACTGTTTTTACGGTTGGTTGAAATTTGGGATCAAATTGATCAAGAAGAAATCAGAACGATTATTCTCAGTATGGGAGATCGTTCTCAAGCAGTAATAAATGACAGAGAAGGCAATACTCGATACTAGTATTTTCTTCAACTTTAAAAATTTCAATTTCGTCATTAATTTATAATGTCAGTTTGTTTAGATCAGTTGTTTGTTTAGTTGTTTAGATTTATGATGTTATATTGTTAATTTCAATACATTTTTTTATAAAAAAAGAAAAGTTTTTTATTTAATATGTTCTAAAACAACCATAAAGCAGAAAAGAACAACAAAAATTTTTTCATTACAACTCAAAATAAGAATTTTAAAATTAGGCGTTAATTTTGGAGCGCAGTGTATATATATATATATATATATATATATATATATATATATATATATATATATATATGTATATATATAAATATATAAATATATATATATATATATATGTATATATATATATATATATATATATATATATATAAATATATAAATATATAAATATATATATATATATATATATATATATATATATATATATATATATATATATATATATATATAGAAACTTTTAAGCAATTATAACTTTTAGCTTTTACATTTTGTCTTGTTAGTTTCCATAGATTCTAATAACTTAAGACCTTTATTTTGGATGCGAAGAATTTGAAATTTGTCATTAAAATAATGATTATGATGTAGAAGATGAAGTGCGTATGCGGATTCACACATCAATAGCCTACAAATTCAAACTGTACGTACCAGAATCGAAACCTTTTCAAATTTAATTATTTAAATGCTGCCAAAACCAAAATTCTTCAAGATTCCGACATTGACAGAATCGTTCCACAAACATCCTACTAGAAAGGACAATATAATACGATAGTTGAGAATAATTATCACAACGAAAATATTTATTTAATAGAACAGATAAATATTTGAGAAGTTGTACTCTTTTCTGATAGAAGTCTCAGAAGGGAAACACTGAACACAGAAATAAATTCAATTAGGAACTTCAAAAATAATATTACTGATTGATACCGATAGTGACAGAAAAACTTATTACAGAAATGTAATTAAGAAAGTAGATCTCTCAAATGCATGAAGACAAAGTGAATTATGATTATGAATGGTTAGCTTTATGAAAATGGATGTAATGGTTATGCTTAACATTTAGTTAATGATCCAAAAAAGTATACTTTATTTTATAAATAAAACACAATAACTAAACAGTATACTAGACTTTATTCTGTCATTCCCAAAAATAGGATTATACAGAAATAAAATAATTAAAATTCATCGTATAATAAGAAAAACTTACGTTGAAATTGAAATATTTTGCTCCTTTTCCAAAGACAAATTTGCAAATACTACTAACAACAAAATGCATTGTTCAACTAAATTCATTTTATAATTTAATAAATTAATTAAATGGAAATGTCTTATTCGTATTGATTTTTATTTATAGCGTCATAAATCTAACATTATTTTAACAATACCTATAATAAATTAGAAGTGTCATATTTCTTTGTCGGTATGAATAATAAACTATTGAAAAAATGAGATTTCTGTCGGAGCTATAGGTGATTTTTGTTGTTTTCCAGGTTTGATTCCATATTAAATAGTTTTGGTTTCTAGAGAAACCATCATTTTGACAACGTTTCGGCAAGGTCACATTTGTCATGGTCATGTCAGAGTAGTTCTACTTATCCTGATATTCGAGGAAAGCTAATTTCTGCAGCTGAATGCCGTGCTTAAATACCTTGTCTTTCATTAATTCTTAATATTGGTCCAATGCGCCAATCTTGGTCGCTAATTTAACTTGTGTGTTTTTTTGTAGAATTGGTTTTCACGCAGTTGGAATCTTTGAGTATCATCTCTTTTATTTAAATTTTTTGAATGTTTTTCGATTTGTAATGCTTCCCTGATTGCAGGTTTGGTTCTATTTTTAATGTTAGTTAGCAACGTTGTTTCATTTAAGTTTGTTGTAAGGCCTTTGTTTTTTAAAATGTTTTAACGTGCTAGGGATAACGTCTCTTTTTTTAGATAAAATTTCTCTCTTGTTCTGGTCTAACCTATGTTCTTCGATTGGTCTGTCCGATGTACGATTTGTCACAGTCCACAAAATGTATCGTGTATACTCCTTGATTTTCAAATGCAATTTTTATTTTTGCGAATGGTAATATGGTTGGTATTTTTCTGTAGATGTTAAAAAGTTTCCTTATATGGCATATAGTTTTTCCAATTAGTGTTTCTTCTTCTACTGGATCTCTGAGTTTGTTTCGAAATTTGTGTACCTTTTAACCGTAGACGCGGAGAAGCAATTTTTTTAAGCTGTTTCACCTTTGTGCATTTCTTCATTATTATGATCCTCATCTATCTGGTTTTTGGATTTTGTATATATAGTCCGTCTATAAAGTATCCGGAAAAAAGAAAGCAGAATTATAATTTTACGGTATTTATTTCTATCACTTGAAATATAATATTTCAACAAATAATTTATCTCATTTATACAACCTCCATTTAAATTTAAACACTTAACTAAACGTCCAGGTACACCCGAAACTAGGCCAAGGCCATAATTTTCGGTAATGGTGTTCCAGGCCTGTAAAACTGATCGAATTAAATCTTCTTTATCTCGTGGCGCTGCTCGTTACACTGCAATCTTCATCAGTCTCCATATGTTTTCAATGGGGCTAAGATCTGGAGATGCTGCTGGCCACGGAATTTTTGCCAATTCGTGTTCTTGCATCCAAGCTTGAGTATAAGCAGAAGTATGACATCTTGCATTATCTTGCTTACCCCTCTGGATATAAAACATGAGCCGTTTCAAGAAGAAAACCATTTAGGATGTCACAATATTTTATAATATCAACAGTACCATTAACTATACAGTTAATGGAAATTTGGAAATTTGAACGGTAACATTTTCTCTTGACAGGACTTTTAGATGATTTGCAACAAGCTGGAAACAACTATCATCAGATATTAAGATATTATTAAAATTATCTTCTTGAAAACGTTGACAAAAATCTATTCTTCGTTGCCTTTGCAAAGGTGTCATTGTAGGGATTTTTTTTTTAGATTTCTTGATATGTAGCCTTGCTTTTTCAGTGTCATGCAGACAGTTTCTGGGCACACTTTTACTCTTCGTTGATTTCCAAATCTGTTCGTAAATTTTTGAAAACCTAGGCGCGGATTTTGTCATCCTAAAGCCACTAAAGCATTTAAATTGTTTCCGCGAATCTTACGCGGTCTACCCGAAACTGGTCTTTGTCTCATATCTATGCCATTTTTTATCCTCTTTATTGTCTCATGCACTGCACTTTTTCCGAGTTCAGTCAATTGCACTAATTTTTTAACGTTTTGGACACCCTTTCTATACAAATATTCCACCACTTTTCTTTTTTCTACTTGCGACATTATTTCACAAATTTTAAGTCTGTTTACAAGCAACAATATTTGACTGATGGTGTTGTCATGCGATTTTGTCCATAACCTACTATGGGCACAACCTACTTGATGCAATACTTTTGTTTTAAAATGTTACAAAAAGAAAATCTATTAAAATTAGGAAAATATATATATATATATATATATATATATATATATATATATATATATATATATATATATTGCTATGATTGTTTATTTTGACTTTAATCTTAGTTTATTGAGCCAATAAAAAAAATATAACTTATTTGTTATCAAAAGTAAAATAAACTACTTATATTACCTGTGATCGATGGATTCAAAGAATTTCTAGTTGTCTTTTATCGGGATAGAGAAAAAAGGATAAGAATAAAAAAAATATTATATTACAAAAATTTATGTTTCTTTATTTTATATGAAAGAATAAAACAATTATCAAATTCTGTCGTTATCTTATCAATCAGCATACAAGAAAATAACTCAAATTTTTATAATAATAAGATTTTAAATCTACATACATTTATATTACGTGAAAACCAATTTTACTTAAATTTTTCGTTACTTAAAAAAAACAACAAAACTTTAAACTTTTGATTAGCCTACCAAAACCTTAGTTCTTAAATTAGAATGCTAATGACCATGATGTCAAACCGACCCTTCACAGATATAAAATTCAATTGTACAAACACTTACAGCTTATTTTCTTGTTGAGTTGTATGTTGGAACATACCCAGAAAAGTCCAGTCTCCTCAACGATGTGATCTCTCCTCTTTGGCACCCCGGCTCCTTCCTAACGTCTCTGCAAACCTCCTGCAGACTACACAAAGACACCTGATTCACTTCTCCACACTTAGCTACTTATTTATGACACAAGGACCTCCTTTTGTTAACTTGATGCCGTAAGAATACTTTCACATATACTTTACAAGATGCCCACGGTAGATACAAGGACCTCTTTTAATCTACTTGTTATCTCCTTCTGCAGAACTATTCACTTCTTTTCGTTACGCCGGTATCCAAACTCACGAACCACACTCTATCTTGAGACAAACGACTGTTTCTGTTAATGACCAAATTATAACTAACTTCTCCGGTCTCATGATCGGCTCACAAAATTCCCATTTAAAAACGACCGTCTAATCAAAAGCTCAAATTGTGTTTACCATGATTTTGGAAAAGCCTAATTTCGGTTTCAGAGAAAAACTAAATAGCTTACTTTAAAATTGGTTTTGTCAATACACAATTTATACATATTTCAAAAGATTAGAATATGGTCATTTAATACTCGACTATACAAACAATGAAAAGATTAACTTACAGGTAAAATGTCTTCTAATTCTAAACAAAGGTTTTTTGATAATTTTGTTTGAAACGGAAAAAGGTCGTTTTTTCTATTCTTATCTACACTAAATCTTATCTTAAATTACTGTATACATTTTGTTTATAATGATATCTTAAAATTTTATTCTGATGGATCTTTTTATTTTTTTTTTCTTTGGTTGGGAAAGAAAAAGTATGACATATATATATATATATATATATATATATATATATATATATATATATATATATATATATATATATACATATATACATATATACATATACATATATATATACATATATATACATATATATACATACATATATATATATATATATATATATATATATATATATATATATATATATATATATATATATATATTGGTTTACTAACCCAATCATCAGGGGGAAAATGGTGATCTTAACCACCTTTTCCTTTCATTTTTTTGCTTTTTAATCTTATGAGAAATGATACGACTAGACAGATTTCTTCCAGTTTCACCAATGTACGTGGATTACACAAACCTACTTGTGCTATGGCAGAGCATACTATCGATCTAGATCATAAGATAGATTTCAACAATGTAAAAATATTAGCCAGAGAGAAAAATAAATTTAAGAGAACTTTCTTAGAGATGGTACATATCAGCAAGAGAAATAATAACAATCTGAATAAAAGATCTAAGATCCAGAATCTTAGCATAATTTACAATTTTATATTGACTTTTGATTGAGCTATTTTACATCTCAGAGTTTTCTTTTCTCTTTTTTAAAATTTCTTTATTAATTGAATTTTTTTGATCAAACTTCAGTTATTAATTCAGTTTTGTTTTTGTTTGGTTGTTTTTTCTAAACCTATTTACTAAATACTATTTTTTTTTTTATTGTTTATGTTGTAAATAATATTTGTAATTTCCCGCTCAATTTTAAGTTGGAACACAGTTGGTAGTACTCAAAATTCATAAACAGTATTTTGTTAGACATTAATTTGAAAGTTGTTTTTTGTATTTTCTTCAAACTATTTAAACAATAATTGTCCTCCCACTTTCTCTCTTTCTGCTCATGAAATGTGACTGAAATCAAGTGTGCAACGAGGACTGTTTTAACATGTCGTCTTTCATTTTGTTTTTTAAAATTTTTAACGTATGTATTAATTGTCTAAGTGTCTTTTAAACAGTAACATTTTTAAGGTAGTTGTAATTGCAGTACATATCATGTTATTTAACGTTGTTGTTTATGCCACGAATCTTACATTCGGGTAAGTTTTTTTTTATAACTTTTTATCATTCAAATTGTTACAACATAGTAATTTTCTTTGTAGACCTTAATAAAGGTGGCAAAAAACCACCGAAAGCTTGGATTCAGAATGAATAGTACGCCTTAGCAAAGCTCTATTTTTTATTGACTATCACACCCAAAAAGAAAAAAGTATTTACATATTTTTCCCAAACTAGTCAAAAAAATTTGGACTACTTTTTCTTATATATATATATTAAAAATAAATAATGTGTCAAAGTTGAATATCTTAAAATTAATCCAAATAACCAAAAAATAAATACTCAAGAATATCATGTAGAAAAAAAAACAAATTAATATAATTCTTTCTGATAAACATGCGTCGTATAACTGTCCATGCGCGAAACGTGAAAACAACAAGTTGATTCCGTAAACTTTTAACGATTAGCCTTGAGATTTGTTTATTGCCATTGCAAATGCCAAAACATCCTCTCCTTTGTATGTTAACTTGATGATCGTTACCTTAATGACATGTCATTTCATTGTATAGCCTAGATTAATTTTATGGAGTTCAGGCAATTCCAATGAATTCAAAAACTTTGTAGCAAATTTCTAAATGGTCGCATTAAGATCATCGACAAATTTATTTTTTGTCGCCAATATTATTCGTTGAATCAGATAATTATGATTATTCACCTGTTGTGCTATGTTCAGAATAAGACGCTGAATAAGCTTAGCTTTTGAATCAGTGAAGTAACAGAAATATGTGGGTAATGTGATGAATCCGGTCGAGGTGCCTTCACCATTTCCGAGATCTAAAAGCTGCTTCGAAAACACAATTTTACTTTGATCTTGAAGTCCCATCTAATCTTATAAAAAGTGTAATCTTAGTCCCATTACCTCTCTTATTTTTCTAGCAATTCTTTCATTATTTTCCTGTTCTTTGCAATAATAGCAATATCGTCTGCATATGCAATTATTTGACCACCTCTTGTTCTGAGATTTCTTTTATTTATATTTCGTAGTACATACTCTAATGCTAGATTATATAGCTTTTTTCATAAGGCATCTCCTTGTTTCATCCCTTTATTTATACTGAATTTCTCTGTCTCTCCACTTTGTGTCTTTATGCTCATTTTTGTAGTTCTCCGTTCCTTTTAATTGAATAAAATGCCTGTTTGAAGTTTATGAATAAAATTTTCAATTCTAATTTATATTCGTGCTTTTTCTCACCGGTCAATGAAAGTGATACATTTTATTGATCTCATGAGAATCGTAAAAAATAGCAAAAATCGCGCAACGTTTATTCATTTTATCTGGGACAAGATACATAATACAAAATACAAAACTGCATACCAAATTACTTTTTAAAAGCATTTTAACTTGTAATAATAGAATGCTCTGATCAAAAGATATGAAATTTTTACCGTCGAGTTGATACAAATTTTATTTTAAATTTATTTCTGGAGCGTAATTGACATTCAAAATCGCCTGTCGCTTTAAGCGTTGCTTCTGAGAGAACGGTTATTTTTATACAAAAAGGCTAATAAATATTTTTGTTTAAAATTATCTCAGCTACATTTTTTATTTGACACATTTTTTTACGGCATACAGATTTTTGGTAAATCAATAATTATGCTGATTATTTAAATGATGGTGATCTATACAGGGAAGAAACATCTGTTATCATTTATGTTTTTCTTTGAAAGTTTATATACTTAATGTTAGTGAAAACTAGAGAAATGCATATTTAACATTATATAAAGCCGTAAAAAGTTATCAAAATGGATGTGTCTTGATGGAAATCGGAGGTTATACTAATTTTGTATCGTGGTACACTGGACTACTTTATTTGTCCCAGTCATTAATTTACATTATCCCAGTTGTTACGTATATTGCCTTTCACCTTCTTGGTAGAAATGTCATGTTGATTTTAAGCATACAAACTTTCTTATTTTAAATTTGTTCTTTTATAATTCGCGAATACACGTTTTAAGGATACTCGAAGAAATTTTCAAGTTTCAAAGGACTAATTAGAGGTTTTTTCAGTAAAACTAGAAACAATTTAAAAACATATCTTTCTTATTTCTACCTCTCATTTAATTCGTAATAAAAAAATATAACTATAGTATATGATAAGTATATAAAAATTGGTTTATAAATTTAAGAAGTGTTCTTTGGTAGATTTAACACCGTCTTTCATGAAATCAAAAATTCCATAGACAACCTTATTATAACTCTCCAGTGTAGTACTATTTACGTATTCTTTCAAAGTATCCATGGTACCCAGCCGTAGAACCTGTAAATAGAAATAATTTATAGTCACCATAAATTTTTTTAATTATTTTCAACTGTACACGGTTTTTCGTGGATCTTGAATTAGTTCTTCCTGATATTTCGTCTACGGCTATGATAGTCATTATCAACACTTACTATACACACTCACATACATACAAATTCACCTTCAGCATAAGAAAACATAAAAAAAAATTTTGAAACCTACTGAAAATTCAATTACCGATTTATACCAAGAGAACTTTACTACACGTTCGATAGCACCCTCGATATGTTCTAGAAGTACTTCCAGTCAGAGGGAGATAATTACGACTCTCGTGCATATACTTCCTGGAGACAACCTACATGCTCTAAGTGCAAGACGAGTATCATGAAACGTGGCCACTGTTTTATTAATTACCTTCTTTCCTTGTAAAATTATGAGAGTTGGTATATTTTCTACGTTAAGTATATCTAAATCATGTTTTAAAACAAACTCTGGTAACTTATCTCTTTCGTTGATGTTTGTACTACTTCAGTTCACAACCAATGACCAATTACAGTTTATTTTCGCTGCAATCTCTCACTAGCTGGTCCAACTCCTTTGTTGGTAATTATTCGGATAAGAGTTATCACCATATGGGATCTAATATATAATATGGTCTTTATCTTTACTGTCGTTAAATTCCAGAAATAATGATTCAATAAACATAGTGTTTGGATATGTCGTTTGACTATTATACAAGGGACTTCCTAAAATCCATAAAGACAATTGTCCCATAAGGTCTATTGTTTTCTGTTACAGTCCAGTTTCTTAAGTTTCTGTTACACTCCAGTTTCTATATTATCAGAGTTTATTTAGAACACGATTCAGTATATCACTAATTTTAAACCTAAGTTCTCTATTAAAAATTTTTTAGACCTAATAGAACGTTTAAATAACATTAAAATAGAAGAAAGTTTTTATTTAGTTTCTTTTGATATTTTCAATTTGTTTACTTCTGTACCAAGGGATGAAACATTACCTTTGGTACACAACCTTCTAATCAATTGCTACATATCAGCAAAAAACAAAGATGCCATCTTAACTACCTATGCTTAAATTTTGTCTTGATCAGGACTTCTTCCAATTTAATCAAAAAATATACCACCAACAATACTACCAATAGGTTTAGCGATGGGATCTCCATTATCACCTTTTTTAGCTGATATCTTAAGACAGCTTAAAACAGAAATTTGTTAACAACAACAACAAAATAGTTTTTTGGTCAAGATATATTGATCATTGTATAGCTCTCATACAGAAAACCCAAGATAATGCTTTACAGATTCTGAATGATCTTCTGAATAACCTCCATCCTAACATCTCTTTTACACTGGACCCAGAATCTGACAATATGTTGAACTTCTTGGATTTGACTATATCTCGTAAAAAAGATTCTATAGAGTACAATATTTACAGAAAACCTACTCAAATAGATCATGTTAAACATGAAACATCTAATCATCCAACCCAACATAAAATGTCTACTTTTAATAGTTACATTTCTAGGCTACTCAAATTTTCACTTTCTAATGATGACTTTAATTTAAAACTTACTACTATCAAGCAAATTGCTTTCAATAATGGTTATGATCCCAACAATATCCATAAGCTTCTAAATAGAGATAAACTTAAAATTGCAAAAAAGCTTGCTTATTCATCACAATGTTTCCTTCAACCAACCCTGTTAATCCCTGTTAATCCAGGGCTTTTATATCAAAGCTACATCCAACCTTTTCATAGCAATAGTAGGTTCTGCCGAAGCTCCGTTACTATACAGAATGTTCGCCTGCAGGGCTCGAATTGGAGCAATCGGGGCCTCTGATGCTTTTTACGGATACCTTTTTAAGTCTGTAATACGTCTCGGAATAAGCAGCTCTCGATATTTTGCATGAGACCTCATCGATCATGTACACCAAGATGTGTGCGTTTTTTCCAAACTTTGGATTTTTAAATAACTAATCTTCCATCTCTTGATTTTGTCTCCTTTGATACTTGCACCGTCAGTCTGCACGCAGTAAGGACGCATGGTTCTTGGGCATATTATTGTGATCGACTACATTTTCGTCTGATTTTTCCCATAGACCCATATAGATATATATTACTCAGTAGATAGTATTATAGTAGTATATACTCGTTAGCATTGTTTACTTACAGGGGATGTGACAGTTTTCCAGGCGGAAATAACGGCAATCTATCACTGCGTAAAAGAAATAGAAAGGCAGGAAAGAACGTTTTGTTCAGTTGCCCTCTTCACAGATAGAAGCTGGTATGGGATTGCGTGTGTGCCCTAAATAAACTAGGAGACCGTAGCAAGGTTACGGTAGCCTGGGTACCGGGGCACTAGGGTCATAAGGGCAATGAAAAAGCAGATGGAATGGCCAAACAAGGCTTATCAATGTAATTCATTGGACCGCAACCCTTCTGCGGTGTTACAAACTCAGTAACGAGAACGGCTACAAGGAAGTGGGTAACTCATAAATCTCTGGAATGGTGGAGGAATTCACCAGAACAAAGACAGGCGAAACAGTTCGTTATAGACAAAGACAGGAAAACAATCAAAGCCATAGTAGGTCTAACAGGGCACTGTAAGTTGAATAGGCACTTGAAGCTGATGGGATTATCAGAGGATGACCTGTGCAGATTCTGTCACCTCGAAGAAGAAACAGCAGAGCACATTTTATGTCAGTGTGACAGTCTGGTAAATGTGCGATTCTTTGCATTAGGAGAAAAAATCCACCGGCAAATAGCTACATGGAAGGTACAGTCTCGAAGCTACTAGATTTTATAAAAAAGGTCAGGCTAGAAAATGTTATCTAGGACTAGAGGACCACGATAGATCTGAAAAAGTCGCAGTGGAATGGGCCAAAAGGTCACCTCTCTATATCTAATCTAATGGTTTACCCATAGATTCTGCGCTAAGGAATGTTTTATGGAACTGCTGAAGTTGATATTGATTTCCGATAGGAGCCTTTCTACTATTTGTTCAAGTCTGTCAATAATCAGGTCTTCTTAAACCTGATCTAGTTGAGTATCACGATGATATCTGTACGTCACCGCCATCCTAAATGCTTTTGTTAAATTTCTATATGACCTAGTCTGCTTGTTAGAAATCTTTGATTTTTTAGCGACTCTTTGTTGCAGGGGAGTAATGGTGTTCTCCCAAGGTCATTTTTTACCCCCTTTTTTTTGGTGGTACCTCCTCTAATTTTGACTTGCTGTGATCCATATCCCAGCAGCCATTTTTGCCTATCTCTCAATTTGCTTTTGCTGAGCCTTGTTTTTGATGGCCGGCTCAGAGTCTCTTTCTCTTAGAACACCTTCTGTCTGAGTCTTTAGAACAGAGAGAGAATATGCAACTGAAGAGGACTTTTTTTACGCCTTTAAGAAACAAGTTTACTTTATATTTGAATCGTCCCTCGTTCTCCAAATTTCTCTAGCTCACTCTATAATCTCCATGTATCTACATATTATACACATAAATATACATATTTACACCCATGTAGGTACATATTTAAATATAATGCACGGTTAACAATATCTTAAATGTTTATTCAGTTTATTCGGAAACAGATATTAATTGTTTTCCCCTTTCTTATTTTTGTACTCCTTTCCTCTTACAGTGACCCTACAGCCTAAAGTAAGACTAGGCCTCCTGTAATTGTTGTGGCTTCCTTTATACGTCGACTTCATCTTTCTTAAATTTTTTTTTTCTGAAAACCAATTAAATTTTTGTGTTTTCTAGCATCACCTATGTATCAAATTAATAATAGACTATTGGTATTATAGACCTTACTCTCCGATTTTTACAGTTTTGCAAAGAAATGGGCCAGTCAGCGAGAAATAGGCTTTATTTAAATTTTGGACTTTTCAATGTTTTCTGTAACAAATTCAACTTCTAGAGATGTAATGCTATGCATTGATTCAACATCATCCTTTTCATATTCGTGATTTGTTTATATGTTTATTTTAAGTCTAACCTCATTTGCCGCTCTTTTCAGCTGTGAATATGTTGGAATATCGTAAACTGTCCTTTTATTTAGATATAACAAAATAGTTCCATCATCATGCAAATCAAAAAAGAATTCTGAGTAGAAAACCATCATATTCTGGAATATTTTATTCTTAGGAAACTGGTGCTAACCGCCAACCGTTGTCAGTTTGCTGTGCCAATCTTTCTCTCGTTCTCAGCCACACCGTCCTTCGGTGTCAGTGGTGGTCTATCTCTATTCGTATTTTTTACTAGTACCGTTAATAGGATTAATCTGCGTGGGTAATTTTCATTTGTTTTTGACACATGTCCAGCCCATCTAAGCCTAGTATTTACTATTTCTTTATACTTCCCGTACTGGTCGAAATTGTATCGCATTCCTCCATAATTTTTCTTAATATCGTTCTTTTGAAGACGAGTAGAGAATTTACGTCTGTTTTGGACCTTCTGATCAATATGATGGTACTGGTAGGATGAGTGTCCTGTATATTGTTAGTTAGGTTTTTTGGCTTAAATTTCTGTTTTTTAGCTGCTTCTTTAGCCCACTCTAAATCTTTCGTTTTAATTCTTTAGATGTGCTAATGCTCTATGCTGAAGTTTTGTTTGGCGTTGCTTTGTTATTTTAAGGCCGATATTATATACGTTTGTTTAAATGGAAATGAACCGAATATACTACATTTCATAAAACAACAAAGAAAACGAAGACAAAACTATCACAATAAAAAAATAAAATAAATATAGAAAATTACTATTATACATACCTCAAAGATGTCTCGTTTGCTTGTTACAAACATACGATAAATAGCTTCCAACTTGCCTACCAAACTGCTAATCACTGTTTTTAGTAGACCGGATATTCCCTGTCCAGAATGCAGAAATTCTAGACCTTTTAGCAGTATATTTATTGTAGGATTCGTTGTACGAAATCTAAAATATTTGATTGTTCAGTATTTTAAAAATATTAATTTATTAATAAAACTTACTTGGATATAATTTTTTTAATTCCCCCAATAGGATCTTTTAATATATTTGTAAGGAAGCTTCTTACTCCATATCCCAAGTGCTCATTGCTTAAACAAAGAACATATATAAGTATGTATATATATATATATATATATATATATATATATATATATATATACATATATACAGGGTGAGTCATAACTATTGGAACATAGACTAAGCACAGGTTATTTGGACCAAAATATGGCTATTGGGCCAAATATACCTTAATAAAATGTTGCTAAGAAAAAAGATACAGGGCGTTAAAGTTAATTTTTGTTTTTCGTTTTTTGCTAGTAGTTTCCCTGTATATTTATAAATTGCTATCAAAATTGGCACAGAGGCATAATCTTAGACAAGAAATAGTATTTTATTTACAATTCCATTATCAAATACCAAACTAATAAACAAAGTTGCAACTAACTTAAGGTTTCCGTTTTGACGATAAATCAAAACTAAACACACTTTAACTTAAAAGAACTCACAAAAACTCAAACTAAATGTTCTACATGGTCTCCCCCGATTTCTATGCCTTTTCTAATTCTTTTTATAAAGGATTTTCGGACGTTAAAAAAAATATTATTCTGTTCCCTTATAAGATTAGCTGCATTTTAAATGTATCTCCAAAGTTCGTCTCGTGTGTTAATTTCATTGGCATAAACTAAGGACTTCATATGTCCCCAAAAATAAAAATCTAGCGGGTTGTACTCAGTACTTCTTGGTGGCCATTGAAAATCACTGCCTCTGCCAATCCATCGTTGAGGAAATACGTCATTAAGATGATTTCTAACAGCTAATGAAAAATTAGGTGGCGCTCCATCCTGCATAAACCACATTTTTCTTCTTACATCCAGTGACAGATCATCTTAAATATCACTAAGACTATTTTCCAAAAAGAATAAATAAGAATCTCCATTTAAATTCGGAGGAAGAACATAAGGCCCTAGTAGTTGGTCGCCTATAATGCCACACCAAATATTCAATTTAAACTCATGCTAAAAATGTCTAGCTTTAATAGCATGCGGGTTTTCTTTTTCCCAATAATGACTATTTCGCCAATTAAAAAGCCCTCGTCTGGTAAAAGTTGCTTTGTCGGTGAACATAATATTCTTAATAAAGTGTCTGTCATTGCGATGTTTATTCAGAATACGTTGGCAAAACTGTAAGCGTCGTGGAAGATCTGTTGGAAGTAAATTTTGAACAGGAGTGAAGTGATAAGGATGGAGGTTCTCTTTTTTTAGAATTCTAACAATAGACGACTGACTTACTCCTGTTGCTGCTGATAGATGTCGTGAACTTATTTCAGGATTTTCATCTACTAGAACCAAAAGCTCATCTTCTTGATTAGGTGTGATTTGTTTCGGTCGACCACCCCGATTTTTAGTGTGAAATGGCCCAGTTTCACCTAAACTACGATATAATCTTGCAAAAGTTTTGTGGTTTGGTTGCCTTCTGATTGCGTATAACATTCCATACCTTCTGGCTGCCGAGCGACCGCAAAAATTCTCTTGTGCGTATACGCAAATCATATCTCGCATTTCTTCATTAGTAAAATGATTGTGACGAGGCATTTCAATTAAAAAAAGTAATTATTACTTTAAAAAAATGCAACATTACACTACACTGTCACATCAAAAATAATATACTCTGAACAAATGACATTTACCAACAACAATTATCTGACAGTCCAAAGCATACTTTTCATAAATGAAATAATATTTGAAATCCTTTTTTAAGACTTTAAGCATTTCGACTGCGTTTTTATCGAAAACGGTTGAAATTATCATGTTTAAACAAAAGTACCAATTTTACGTAAAAATGATGTTTACGTCATATTTTTTAATAAAAATTTCTAAAAAGTTTCATCAGAAAAAGTTTAGACTCAATTTGATTATTAGGAATAATCCACGTGGCGCCCTCTATGACAAAACGTAAAATTGTAAATAAAATACTATTTCTTGTCTAAGATTATGCCTCTGTGCCAATTTTGACACACATGACGCAAAACTAAATTTTAATTGTCATAGCAAACAGTTTTTACCAGCTATTAACATCTCTATGAAGTAAAGAGACTGTGAGCAGTTGGTAAAGCAGCCTTGATCAAATAATTCTTGATCATAATTGTTGGAAAGTGATTACGACGGATAAGCTAAAGCAGTGCAAGCAGGAGATAAGTGCTTAATTTCACTGCCATATAATCACCTCAAAACCGTTCTTATCGTCCCTTCGCTATTTTTCGAGGAAAATTTCTTTCTGTCCGATTATCGTCACTGAATCTGTGAGTTGAGCACGTTTAAGTAGAAGCTAAGTATGGCCGTAACGGTCGACGCGATGAAATAACTAATTAAAGTTTATCGCCAGATCTCACTGCCGTGCTTAATCACTATGCAACATCTGAGTATAAGGCGCTACCTAGCTGCCACCAGTCTTCTTTCAGAAATGAATATCTTTACTAGGACAAAAATGGACCAAAAATAATTAAACCAAACAGAAAAGGGAGAAAAACAGGTAGTTCTTCACCTCACTCAAAAATAATATGAAACTGGATCATATTTTAGGCTAGAGTACCGAAGATGAACAAGTAGTTCTTTTAATTAACAAGGGCCAAAAAGATTCAACGGGCGACGTTAGGTAGTGCATCATAAAGGAAACAGTTTTAGCACCTAATAAGAAAGATATTAATCAAAGTAAAGCTCCACTTTCCTTTGGAAACAGGATTGAAACGGGCAAAATTATCACCGCCGAAAATAAGTTATCTTATGGTTAGCCGGAAACAACCATAAAGGTTGGCTTAAAAATATTCAGATATTTCTCTGTTCTCTCTGCAGTAGCTATAAAAGAGATAGTTTTGGACAAAATGGTGGAGATCATATTAAAGCACATACAAGCCTCAATTTAGTGACCTGCAGTTTACACAAGGATATAGGCAGTTGTTTTGTAAAGCCATATGTATAAAGTTAGATCGTTTTCGTGGTCTTTCTACTGATCGTCTGCCTAGTAAGGAACCGTCTCTTGCCGTCTTTATTTACTCTATTTATTGTCATTCGGCTTATATGATTATTCCATTCTACTCTTCTATTTCTTACCCAATCCTTGATGTTCTCCACCTTGCATGTACGTCGTATATCTTCACTTCACAAAGCTAGACATGAATCGCTAAAAAACATAATTCTGGATCTCTAGCTACAGCAGAGTATCTTACTTACTCTAAGGTATTTACTTAAAAGAGCTAAACTGGCAGGGGACTATAAGATTTTTCATACCGAGAATTATTAAGATTTTTAGTATCCTGGAGACGCAGAATGGTGGCCTCTATTCTAAGAATTGAAGGACTCTAAAAATAGTCGAGGATAAAACTAAAGTGGATCTCATATCGGCAAAGTCTAAACAAAAATGGCAGTATGGTTTACTAAAAGTTTAGTCAGCTAAGCATGATATTACAAAAAAGTCACGCATATTAGCGTAGATCAAGTTTTGCACCCTTAAGTTGAACCAGAATAAAGTTAACTACCAAAGAACGATAAAGTAATAACACTTTCAAGAAAAAATATAATGAAATATAAATCCCCTAAGAAAAAGAGTAGTAATATCTAGTTGCATATCATCAAAAACAGATTAAAAACTTATCTACATTACCAAATACCTCAGGAATAAGCCGAGTTTGTAAAGGGTAAAGGTACATGGAAACAAATCCTAAACCTGAGACAACTCATTGAAAAGTCTAGAGAATTTTTTCTAGAAAATATTTTAATAGAAATGGGCACAAAAATGCACCTGGTGGCACTAAAAATCTGTATCAGTCCAATATAGCAACAGTACAACTAGATCAGAAGTTCTCAAACCAATTCAAGACCGAGAGAGACGGTCCGGTGGAGTAACAGTGGCTGGTAGGAAAATCTCCAATTTAAGATTTGCTGATGACACTACACTTATAGCAGCATATGAGCAAGAAATTTTTAATCTCCTGCGAAGAGTTGAGTACGAAAGCAATAAAGTTGGTCTGAAAATCAATAAAGCTAAGACAAAAATAATGGTGGTCGACAGATTCCAAACTCTTCGACTGACTTACATGTTACAGGAATGCCAGATAGTGGATAATTTTGTCTATCTCTAGTACAACTAACGATAGTAAATTTGAAGCAGAAGTTCGCAGATGTATTGGTATGACAAAAAATTTCGATTCTAAACCAACTCGAGATTAAAAAAAGGCTGTTCACAATATGTCTGCAACGTACTCTGCAATTTTTCAGTCACGTAGTTCGCAAAGGTTACAATAGTTTAGAGAGATTAATTGTTTCTGGAAACGTTCCGAGGAGATGATCATCACCAATTAGATGGTCCGACCAAATAAAGAATTCTCATCCTCAGTAATGGTGAAACGACAAGAGAGAGAGAGAGAGAGAGAGAGAGAGAGAGAGAAGAAAAAGAGACTAAAATAAGTGTGCAATCTATGTGAAAAATGCTAAACAATATAAACTATAGAAAAAAAAATTTTAAAGACAAAAGTAAAAAATCTATAACGAACCCAGAAAATATCGAAACTTCGTGGAAACAATATGGTGAAACGTTGTTCTGTAATAAAGGTGAAGAAACCAGCACGTATAAAAAAAAAACTATGAAAAAGAGGCACAAATCCTAAAATCAAGAATTAAGGCGGAAGTAAATAAATTAAAGATGAGAAATACAGTTAAAATATGATAACCATAGTTATTGAGGATTAATATAGGGAAGAGTTATAATAGAAGTGCGAAAAATAAGCAATGATATTGGTACTATTCTAAGAAGGACTAAAAAAAGAATAGACTGAAAATAATAAGTAGGTAGAGACCGTAGAGATACAGACACAGAAACAAAACCTTAATGTTACCGGCAGTTTCATTACTGTACTTTCGTCACACTGGAAGAAGAAGAAATGATATGAAAAGAATGAGAGTTGGTGGTCATATAGATGGCAAAAAAACTATAGAAATATCTATGTCGATGATCAGATCAAATAAAGAACATGACTGGTTATACATTTTTGGAATTAAAACAATATGGGCAAGAAGTAGATAAATGAAAAGCAAGATTCAACCGAATAGGATAATATTACTATACTATTAAGAAGAAGAAGGATAGAACCCTTTGACATGTGGCTTTATGGCAGAAGGCTAAGAATATCATGCACACATCACATAACAAATCGAGCAGTATTAAACACCACAAACAGGGAGTAACGATTTAAAAACGATTAAGAAAAGAAAGACTTTGTACCCAGACCATATCATGAGAAATAATAACCTGCTACGAATAATAATTGAAGGAAAGTTAGGTGGCCTAAGTGGTGGGGTGGCAGAAGAATAATGTCATGGCTTCGCAATACTAGAGCTTGAACGGGCATGAACGTTTATTAAATACTAAACGCTACACAGACTCAAGAAGATTTTAATGTAGTAATCGCAAACCTCTAGTAATGGAGTGAAGCAGAAGGAAAAGAGAGAATGAATGAATTGATGAATAAAAAAATAAAAATTTTTGTTTTGGTAATTTTTAATTTTACTTTGTATCATGAGATGAACGAACTAATAAAATCGTAACATATTCAGAAGGAAACATCGGTAGACTGCTTTCGATCCCTATTTGCTAAAGGTGACGATAATAAACCACCAACACGAGAGGTGACAAAGAACGAAGAAATAAATAATGAGGAGGAAGAGGAGAGGACAGAAATCACCAGGAGAGGACAGAATACCGAACGAACTCCTAAAGTACAGAGGACCATATCTGACTAGACCTATTAAAACTAATCCAAAAAATAATATAGCAAAACAGAATTTCTCAAGAATGGAGATCAAGCATCCTAATACCTCTCTTCAAAAAGGCAGACAAATTGGACCCAGATAATTGTAGAAAAATTAATTGATTAAATACAACACTAAAATTAACAACCAAAGTAATAACAAATAAACTAAATGAAATTATAACACTAGCAGAACAACAAGGTTTTGGGTCGGGAAGATCATGCATTGGCGATATATTTATAATGAGACAAGTGCAAAACAAATCATTAGAATACAACAAACCGACATATCCATGTTTCGTTGACCTTAAGAAGGGATTTGACCAGGTCAAATTAAAGGACGTCATCCACTTATTGTACGCCAGAGAGATACCTCTAGAAATAATCAAAACGATCGAAAAGATCTACCAAAACACACAATAAAAGTAAAAGTAGAAGAAGAACTAATCGACCCTATTGAAGCTGGCAATGGGATAAGACAGGGGGATTCCCTTAGTCCTCTATTGTTTAACCTGATTATGGATGAAATAATAAAAACAAAAAAAAGATATCTAATGGGAGAAAAACAACTTAAAATAATCTGCTATGCAGACGACGCAATACTACTCTTTTAAAGTGAAGACGATTTACAACGTATGCTGCACCAATTTAATATAACCACAGAAAAATTAACATGTTAATCCTAAAAAAGACCATATGCATGGTTACAACAACAAATTTACTAAGATGTAAATTGGAGCTGGCAGGTCAGATAATAGATCAAGTGATAAAGCTTAAATATCTAGGCATCACATTATCTATCTATGCAAAGCTCAAAACTAAAGTGGAAGATCGAGTGAATAGAGCAAATGGAGCAGCAGGCTGCCAGAACGAAACAACATGGAGAAATAAAAATATCAGGAAAGACATAAAAGGCAGAATTGACAAAACATCAGACCAATAATGACTAATGCGGCAGAAACACGACCTGAGACAGATAGGACAAAACGGATGTTAGAAACAGCAGAGATAAAAACACTAAAAAAATTAATGGTACGACACTATGGAACATAGCTAGGGTAGCTTCACGAACTGGGTAAGAAATAGAAGAGTAGAATCGAATGATCATATAATCCGAATGACAACAGAGTAGTAAAAACGGCAAGAGACGGTTCCCCAATAGGAAGACGATCAGTAGGAAGACCACGAAAACGATGGAACGACAACTTACTGGAGGTACATTAAAAAAACCGACCGAGTCATGTCTACATAAAAACAAGAAGAAGAAGAAGGAGAATACTTTATAATAATATATTATATATTTCGTATATATAAATGAATGAAAAATGTCAATATTTATAACAAAACTCTTTTACATATCACAATTAAAATTAAAAGAAATTACAAAATTCAACTAACCCACCCTTATTTGCTGTCGTCAACAAAATTGAGTACGAGATCACTACAACTACAATACAAGATAGCCTTAAGATAGCGCTCATCTTGCTAATTACTGTAAAACTTTCTTATTAACAAATTTTTATATATTAATATTTCTACTAAAAAACCTGACGTAATTAACTACAATCGAATAATATATATTTTTTAATAGTAATATAATACGAAAAAATACAAATTCAATATAATTGTTTTTGATGATAGTAGGCGAGTAATAAATAATACAATGTATAACAATGATGTAATTGTTTTAAAATGTGTACTTAAATTTTGTAGCTATCGCGCAATAATTGAGTACGCAATGTAATTCAATTAAGGCGTCCCAAGAATACAGTGTTTGTCGTACCTATCTAATTTCTAAGTATTTATTATAATCAATCGTATTAAAGTATTTGATAATTGTAGCTTAAAATTTTTTTTACTACAAATGTGATATTTAATTGTCTTTTTGCAGGTCAATTATATTTTTTATTTCTGCTCATTAGAATTGAAAGATCTTAATATTATAAAAATAATATAAAACTTAAATTAAAAAGCAGCTAATTATCTTCGAAACATGAAGAATTGTCTTCGTTAACGACAACTTTATTTTTTGTTGTTTTTTAAGATTTATAGAAGGAATGGTAATGACGAAAATAATTTTCCATTATTTATTTGGTCCGATATCTTTGGTAGGAGACCATCGAGAAAACTTCTCATTTTTCTCTTAACCCTTTACCGCATCATGTGCCATAAATGGTACAAACCAAAAAAACAATTTTTTTTAATGTTTTAACTCAATTTTTTTCGTAGCTGCATGGCAGCCCATATGTGTTCCTGAAGTCCTACTTGTCTATGACAAGTGTTCCTGAAGTAGTGATGCCAGCTGAGAAAGAAATGAACAAGCGCGGCAGAGGTCATCTGGTAGAGAAAATAGCCAATATAGACAATGTGGATGTCAGTGTAGTGTCCTGGTTTTATAATAAAATCGTTACTACAATGTCAACATATGCTGGAAGTGAACCGAAAGGAGAAAAAAAAAGATTTTTCAAACAAGAAAGTATACATAAAATGATTGCCCTAACAGTGTCCTAATCCACAACAACTACATGGGAGGTGTAGATCTCCTTGATTCCATGTTAGCCATGTTCCAATTTCATTGACATGACAGCCGTGAACTGTTGGTTATTAGCCAGAAGAGCGAAGAAATTGATTTACCCCTTTTGGATACCAAACTAGCAAAAGCCGATGTTCTATGCAAAGCCGGAAAACCAATTAAACAGAACAGAGTAGGAAGACCGTCAAGTAGTAGCATTCAGCAGATGTACGAGAACAAACGAAAAAAAGGACCACCTAAAGAAATACCCCAAGAAGACATCCGTAAAGATGGGTTTAATCATTTTCTGTATTGGGATGAGAGCAGTAGGTCAAGATGCAAATTTCTAGGCTGTACAGGAAAACATAATATAGTGTGCACAAAATGCACAACACCGTTGTGTCTTAATAAAGAAATAAACTGTTATTTGCAATTTCATACTGTATAGTGTATACTGTAGTTTCAAAATAGTTTGATTTTAATATTACAATGTTGTTTGGTCAATAAAATTTTCCTCGTAGTTAGATTTTTTTCAATATTTTTACGTAAAAATAGAATTAAAATTCTTATCTGAGAATTTATTTTTGACAAAAAACAAAAATTCATGCGGTAAAGGGTTAAAATTGACAGTTTTATAATCTTCCTGGGAAAATGTTGTTTTATAAAACATATCAGTGTGGTGTCTTTCGATCTTCTAGTGCACAATTTTAGAGGATAGAAAGGGTTCATTGTCTGTGTTCCGTTTCCTATTAATAAATACTTGTCAATTCTTTGCCCATTTTTTCAATATTGAAAAAGTCACTTATTTTCAACTCATAAACAATTAGCAATTTTAAAGAACTGCAGTTTCTTCTAAACTGGGCCCATTATATGGTACATAAGTACTCATGGTAGGCAGTCTTTTCTTCTTTCTCTCAATCAATGCATATATTGTGTCTGATTCGTTGTGTGTATACCACTTGAGTAAATATTTATGATGAATTCTAACTACTCAGGTGTTATCGCAGTGTTAAATGTTATCTCTTCTGTTGTAGAAGTTAAATTTTTTAACCACATTATTACAGCGGAAGCTATCTCGTTGTCATCCCTTTTTGCAATAGACTCGTCCCACATAAAGCATGAACCTTCGGCAGTACTATCATTATAGACGGTAAAATTAAATATTTATGTGCATATTTATATTCATAACTGCTTTAAATAAAACGATTTTTCATTCGTTAACATAGGGGGGGCATTTTTTCAAATTCATCATTGCTGCGACTTCTTTTAAATTATGCTTGCATCTCATCTTATTCTTAGTCCTTAGTCTTTTTAACTTGCATCGGTTTTTTGTATCATTTAAATGATCTGCCTTTTTCTTTAAAATATCTTTAATCCACTGGGATCTGCCTCTTTTTGCCTATTTTTAAAATTGTCACAGTTATCAGATGTATCAATGTTATGGAGCTTGAAATGAAGGTTGAACTCGGTAGAAAAACTTTCCCGGTTCATACTTTTCTTTACGGTAAGTTCTTTGCAAACTTCTTCTCATTAATCTACTCTAAATATAATTTATAAATGCATTTGTAAAAATGAAAACAATTCTCTGCAAAAAAGACCTTAGATTAGAACTGAGAGTAAGAGCACTGAGATGCTACGTGTTTTCGATACTGTAATATGGACTTAAAAGCTGGACATTAAAGCAAGAACACATAAATAAGTTACAGTCCTTTGAAATGTGGTGTTACAGCAGAATGCTTAGAATAGCATGGATACAGAAGAAAACTAACACGGAAGTATTGCGAGAAATGGGCAAAGAATGCGAAATAATAAACACAATAAAAATAAGATGGTTACAATATCTGGGACACGTAATGGGGGGACAGCGATATGAACTACTAAGGCTGATAATACAGTGAAAGATAAGAGAAGGAAGGAGTATAGGAAAAAGGAGAGTGTCATGGTTAAAGAATTTTTAAGGGACTGGTTTAAATGCTGTTCTATAAAACTCTTCAGAGCAGCAGTAGATAGAGTAAAGATAGTGATGATGATATCCAACCTCCGATCGGGAGACGGCACTTAAAGAAGAAGAAATATAATTTGTACATTATTATGTACTGGATTTCTGGATTTAAATATTCCCTTTCGGGCCTATTGCGACAATAATGACTTTTTTAACACAATTTATGTGTTCCTTTAACGGTTTATAATATAACAATTTATGTGTTTCATAACCAATTGTTTTGCCATTTTTGGAGTTTATTGGTTAGATACATGTTAACTAATTACCAACCTAGACGCATTATTAATTTTCTTCGTTAATGAATTTCTGACTATTTTCTCAGAGATGTCAAGTGTAAGAATACTGTCCTCGGTCCTTTTGATTGTCATTTCTTGGACGTTTTCTGCTAACAGTACCCAGATCAACTGCTTGTGCAATAAATTGTCTTCTATGGTCCCAGTCTATTTGGCTTTTCCAGAAACTATTAAATATTTGCGTTCTAACATCATCCTTTACATTAGTAGTACATTTAAACCTACATAATCTATTGCAAGAGGAACCTACTCCTTTAGCTTTTTTCTATTTATTTTGAAACCTACATATTTCTCTCCTAATAGTCTCTTCTTCTTTGTTACGTTACGTTTTCAAGTTAAAGGCTTCCGCGTTCTCTTTCTAGTTTTTTTTTACAACTGTTTCTATTTTATCTCCGTCGTTCACTTCAATACGGTTATCCATGTTGAGTTTTTTGGAAAGCAACATTCTGGAATCATGTTCTTGAACACAGATAATGGTTGTATTTTCCTCAGAAATCATCACTGATACTGCTATCATCTGGTTTATATGTTATGTCATATATAGAGTTGTCAGAATATCTACTATAAGAAAGTTTACAAATATATTTTCACTCTGAATTTGTTCATCCACGGAGAAATTTTCATTGGCAACGTCATTAAACATAACAGGCTTTAAATGACAGTAGGTTTTATGGTTTTCATGAACAGAAACATGATTTTGTTCATTAGATAAATCAGATTCATGCAATGCTTCAATTATTACGATACTCCTTAAATAGTTTTAATAAAAATTAAGTTCTTGTTATTCTTCTTCTTCTTTTGGTGCCTATCCTCTGTGGATGTTGGCAATCACGTTGGTCCATACAACTTTGTTGACAGCTGCTCTAAATAGATGTATGGTAGTCATTTCTACCCACTGTCTGATATTTTTCAACCACGATGTCCTTCTGCGCCCTTGAGATCTTTTGCCTTCTACCTTGCCTTGTAAAATTAATTAAATTAATTGATACTTCTCATTGGGCATCACATGCCCTAAGTATGTCATCTTTCTGATTTTCACTTCTGATCTTTATTTATACGTTGAACCACGGTCTTGTTCACATTTCGAAGGCTTCTAATCGTTTGGATGTTGCCTTCGTCAATGTCCAGGCTTCGACACCATAAAATCTTCCCGAGGCGATTAAAGACAGCTCTCGCCTTTTCTACACAACATCTTATTTCCTGTGAGTGGTCCCATTCCTTATTTAGGCTACATCCAAGGTATGTAATTTTGTCGATTATTTTCAAAAGTTCATTATTAGCTATCAATTGGTGCTGTATTATGTCGTTTTTACTTTTACTTTACTAGGTTACTTTAATTTGGCTTAATTTGACTATGACGTAAAAGATTTGAAATTTTTAGAATTTTTTATTAAGAATTAGTAATACCTATGCGTCTTGTAAGGCAGTGAACGTTATTATTAACGTATTGTTAATTTTTATAATAGATAATGACATTTGATATAATATAATGATGTTCTTTGGGTTTTTAAAAAGTTTCAAGGAATCAAAACTTCTATATAAAGTCGCTTATAAAAACAGTAATAATAGGGCAATTAATTAAGGCTGAAAGGAAAATTTGTTAGATATTCTAATGCCACTCATCTTGTTTTGAGGAAGTGGGGTTATCACGATGTACACATCATAGAAAAGCTGATTAGACTCATCAATCACTAAATGATTTTTTTAACTTTACCGAAAAGGTCATAAAATAAGCGATAACAGTGTATTAATTTATTAACAAGGGTACTTAATATATTTTTATGTTGTCGGTGTATAATTACCACAACAAACTTGTAACAAGTTGATTATTGGCTATTTGTTGTTTCGCATTAATATAAATGAGTTAAAAAAAATTGATAAGATATTATTGGTAAATAAGTTTTAATAACGGATGCAGTCAATGCTACAAAAATGCTTAAATGCTTATATTATCTGAGCAGTTTGCCTAAATCGACAAAGGATTATTATGTGAAATTTATTTGAAAAGAAAAAGCAAACGTTTATAACGTTACAACTTGTTTTGTATTTTGAGAACTATTTCCTAAGTGGAAATTGAAACGCCAAAAATAAAATGATGTTAAACTTAAATTGTGGATTATTCCCAATAAAAATGGTAATTGCATTGGGATGCCACAAGAAAATAGCTTTAGAACAATGTTACAATCTGTTTATTCTATTTACTGATTTGGCTGTGAGTAATTCCTCTTTCTTAGGTGTTTTGGATCTCCATTAGGTAAGTCCGGCAATCTACTTACCACCAGCTATATATGTATCTGTCTCTTAGAATTGTATATCTGATTATGATATGTAGTATAGTTTGTCATTTTGATGGAAGTTTTATTTGTATAGAATGTTTTACTTTGTCATTGTCAAAGTCAACAATCATAAAGCACTACAACGTCTTATTAACAATTAACAATTTGTTTTAAAAATTTAACATTGATAAAATAACTCTGCCTGGGGTCCCAAGCACGGACAAAACAGGAAGGTTGATGGGCCAGTTTAGCATCCTGCCCATTAAAAAAACAAGGCTTAAAGAACCGATAGAAAGCCTCCGAACCAGACAAAACCTAAGATGACGAACCACGCCAAGAAAAGGAAAACGAGAAAAATAAGCCCACAATCAGATAAGCAACATGGAACATTACTTCTTTCAACAAAAAAGACCAAGAGATAATAAAAAAACTGATAAATAACAACATAGACATTTGTGTAATCCAAGAAACCAGGAAGAAAGGTAAAGCCAAAGTGACTATAACCAATATTTTCTAGCATACAGCGGAGTGAAAAAAGAAGAACGAACACGAGCAGGCGTAGGTATACTTGCCCATAAAAAATTTAAAGACAACATAAATAACTACCGTTATGTCTCCTAAAGAATAATACATATGAACATCACAATAGACTACCAAAACTTAAATGTCATATCTATCTATAGCCCCGAGGACTGTAAACCTAAGGCAGAACGAGAGTCATTCTACGAACAATTGCAAACCATCCTAGATCAAATATCTCATGTAGAACCCTTAATTCTTATAGTGATATAGCTAATCTCTGTGCTTTTAACGAACTGACAATCAATAATACATTTTTCGACCATAAGCTCCAGTATAAATATACATTTGAAAATTCCAGGGGGCACAAATCTATGATTGATTTTATAGTCACTAATAGAAAAATCCACCCAAACCAGATTCTAGATATCCGAACTTATAACTCAGCAGATGCAGGACGTGAACACAAACTAGTACTAGCAAAAATTAGAATCAAAATACCACCAAAACATTTTCTACAGAAAATCACCGAGGAGAAATTGAATGTAGTATCACTGTGAAATGTCTCTACAAGAGAAGTGTACCAAAGGAGGCTAGCATAGAGGATACAGCTAAAACAAATAGGGGACATCCAAAGATGTAAACACGAACTGGGAGAAAAATAAAAACAACATTAAAGTAGCATAAAGAGAAGCTCTAGGCAAACGCAAAGTCATACTAAACAAAAGAAACAACAAAAATACACCATAGTTCAGAAAATAATAGTAAAAAAGAAAAATGTAAGAAGAAACGAGAGGCCTATACGAAGTATAAAACATCAAATACTATAGAATCTCGAGACACCTACAGAAGAATACGAAACGAAACAAAGCAGTTGGTAAAAAGAACAAAAAATGAACACTAGGGACAGTTTACAAAAGGGATGGAACACTAACACAAATATGGAGATTCATAGAGACCAACGGAAAGAAATGGCAGAATTAAAGGAATACAATAATATACCAGCAAACGAATATGTATTAGACATGACAAAGGAAAAAAAAATATTCTACTAATTGGAGAATTTAACAGCAACATAGGAAAGGATAATAAAGATATAGTGGGACGATTCGGAGAAGACGAAATTAGAAACGACAATGGAAGTCGGCTAATCGAAATATGTCGAGAATACGATTTAGCCATAACCAACAAAAGATTCCAGCATAAAAACATACATAGATACACATGGGAAGAACCTAGTAGAAACCAAGGATCAATTATTGATTTAATAAGAGTAAGAAAAGCCAGCAAAACAATAATACCAGATATAAGAGTATACAGACAAGCAGAATGTGCAAGTAACCACCGATTAGTGCTAGGAAAATTCATATACACGGGAAGACGACAAAAAAACAATATCCAGAAAGATGAGGAGATTCAAAAAATCGCAAACACGAGGTATAAAGTAGAACTTCTACAACAATTTGGTACTCGAACACTATATCAGAATAGGCTACAGAATATGCTACAGATGAACGAAGAATGGACCCCAACAGAAATGTATCAACATCTAAAGGAAAAAATAAACAAAGCGGCAAACGAAGTGCTGGGTATTGAACAACATAAGAATACATATTTGGAGAAATACAGCGACGACTTAGAAGATATGATTAAAAGAAAAAAAAGTGCATTTCATAAATGGCTAAACGACAGAACCCCAGGAACACGGGGAGAATATGTTACCCTCAGACAACAAGTTAAACAAAGAATAAAGCTCGAGAAAAATGAATACTGGGAGAGAATGTGCAGAGACATAAACAACACGATAGGGTATAACAGATCATCGGAAGCATGGAAAAAAATAAAAAACATCAGAAGTAATAAACGAAGTAAAAATACCATACAGATAATTACATCAAAAGAGTGGACCAAGCATTACACAAAATTATTGCAGGAGAATAGGCCGGAGTATATCTCATACGACCCTGTGACAATAACAACTGAGGAAGCAGAAATCACAGAGGAAGATATAAATAAAGCACTAAAGAAATCCAAAAACAATAAAGCACCAGGACCATGGAACATAAAAATGGAACTGCTGAAATATGGAGGCGCAAGGATAGTATCCTTTATACGAATGTTGTTCAATAAAATCGAAGCAGAAGAGAAGATTCCCGATGAGTGGAATTTATCATACATGTCCTCCATTTTCAAAAAAAGGTGACAAAAGGTCACCAAATATTTACAAAGGGATCAGTGTAATGCCTTCAATAGCAAGAATCTTCTCATCAGTTATAAAAGAAAAACTAGAACAACACATGGACCATTATAGCACAGAACAAGCCGGATTCAGAAAAGCCAGATCATGTTTAGATAATATATTCATTATGAGACAGGTGATTGAAAAAAAAAAAGAAAAAAACATTGAAACACAAATGACCTTTATCAACTTAGAGAAAGCATACGATAGCGTGCCCAGGAAACAACTATAGGAAGCAATGAGAAGAATGCGCGTTAGAGAGAAATGGGTGAATATAACACAAAGACTGTATAAAGAAACACAAGTGCAAATAAAGTTAGGTAATGAAATAACAAAAACAATCACCTCAACAAAAAGCCTCAAACAGGGATATGGTCTCTCACCTACACTTTTTAACATATATATATATATATATAGATCAGGCTTTGAAAAGATGGTATAGAAAATGCGGAACAATGGGCATACCAGTACAAGAGAATATATTACATTCACTACTTTTCGCAGATGATCAAATCATTTTTGCACAAGACAGGGAGGATATGGAATATATGATAAGGAAATTAAAGGAAGAATATGAACTTTGGGGACTCAAGATAAATATGTGCAAGACCGAATACTTATGTATTGGACCCAAGGTTGCAGATTTGAACTTAAGTTTAGAAGAAGAGACTATTAAGAGTTGTAAGGTTTTTAAGTATTTAGGGTCAATGATTAGCCGAGATGGTACTTGTATGAAAGATATAGAAATGAAAATAGCACGGGGAAAACAAGCCACAAGAGCACTTCATGGAGTCATATGGAATAACACTCTAACCAAAGAAAACAAAAAGAGGATCTTTCAAAGCATAGTGATGAATATTACCCTATATGGAGCGGAAGTATGGGCAATGACAACAACAATACGAAATAAAATAAGAACAGTTGAACTGGACTTTATGAGAAGATGACAAATCACAAGAGCGGATAGAATAAGAACGGAGGAAATATGGAACAGAATGGAAGTAAAATGCTCAATTACAAAAAAGTTAGAAAACAGAGCCCTGCAGTGGTACGGGCATGTACAAAGAATGCCAGAGCACAGGTGGCCGAAAAGAATATTAAACTGGGACCCGCTGGGAAGAAGACGGAGAGGAAGACCTGCTACAAGATAGAAAACATACGTCGAAAATGCTATGATAGAAACAATAGAAATAGAATAGAATAGAAAGTCACCTGGACCAGACGAAATAACCAGCGATCTTCTAAAGCACGGATAAGAAAGTGTAACCCTAGAGATGATAAACACAGAAGTCCTAACCAACAAAATCAATAAACTAAAAACTTTATCAGATGAACAACAAGGATTCAGATCCGGACGATCCTGCGTAGACGCCGTATTTGTACTAAGACAAATCACAGTCTGTTGGATAGGGAGAGAAGCGAAAACATAAGAGAATGCAATATAGAAGACATAAATGGATGGGTGACAAAACGGAAACAGGAGTGGAACGAACACATTAGTAGAATGGCAGAGGATAGGTTAGTATAAATAGCAAGAGATAAGTCACCAAATGAACGAAGAAGTATTGGCAGATCGAGAAAAAAATGGTGCGATAATTTAAACAATTTAGGAGGCTAATATTGAAGAAGAAACAGGCTTTAAAGCATACATACAAGAAGGAAGAAGAAAAAGAAGGTCACGGTGATTAGCAGTACTACATTTTAGTATAAATGTTAACGGGAATAATATTCGTCAAGTCTCTAAGTTTAGATATCTCGGAATCTGGAAAACTGAGGATCTTGACAGAAACACAGAAATATGTAGCAGCAATTAACAGGCAAGATTAATATTTACGAATATGATAACTCTGCTTAGCAACAAGGGTTTTAATTTAACAATATGTTACTATTTTGTGCAATGCCATATTAACTCAGTGTGGCTATCCGCGTGAAGACTTAAACAATAAAAGCTAACGTCATGAATTACCTTAAGGCATTTAAAATGTGGGTGTTCAGGAAAATACCAATCGGATGGACGGATCATACAACCAACGGGATCGGACGGATCATACAACCAACATCGAATTATTACACCAAATAGGTAAACAAAGAGAACTGCTGCAAATATTGAAGCAAAGTAGCAACCTATCTGGGCCACATATTTAGAAATTCCCAGTATCAATTTTTAAAATTGATTATATAGGGAAAGACTAAAAAAGGAGGCAATATGAGTAAATATTCGAGGCTACAGACTGTAAGGAAATGGGTAAACCTCAATACTCATGCACTTTTCAGAGCTGTTTAAGATCGTAACCAGTATACCAGAATTTTTGCCAATATTCAGTAAATGTTTAAGGCTTCTTAAGAAGAAGATCGCATCGGCTCTAGCTTTTCTCTGCACTAAATTTTTCGGTGTTTATTTCCAATCTCATACTGTCTTTTCTCTGCCTATATTATATTATTGTTTGCATCTCTTTATTTTTCTCTGGTGATCTTAGTTACTTTGACCATAACCATATTAAATAAAACAGTACGAGACTATTTATTAGCTAAAAGACTAAGGCTAAGAGTATATTATAGCTAACTAAGATAAATATATCTATAAAGGAGAAATATAAAAGATCCAAAAATAAGGTAGACAAGGGATTCTATAAGAAGAGTCGCACAAACCTAATAAGAAGGTACGACTAAAAAAATATAATAAAACAATCAATCTCATCATTTCTTCAGTAAAGCTGCCTATTAAAGAAGCTAATAAAAATCTATTAATCTCTTGTCTAAACATAAAATACTCCACCGGTTTTTTAATAATAGTGACCCGTTCACAAAAGCATCATATAAATTGTTATGATCCTAAGGATACCCTAATATTAACACAAGCTTTAAATATATGTGTACGGGGTGAGCCATTCGAATACTGCGAAGTACATTTTTTTTCATAATAGCATTAAATTAGAACCGTTCCGAAAAAATTATTATTCTTTTTTTTTGAATAAAACAACGAAATATTGAGGATACAAAGTGTGAAAATAGAAAACAGAAAATAATAAAAGATATCGTCAAAAAACTGTACAGTAAACATACAACAAGAAACTCTATATATTGATTGAACACGTAATAATGTAATTATATACACTAACATTAGCGGCTTATTATAAGTATGTTGTAATTCAAAAGCGTATTTTTTATTTAACTATTTTGACTACGGCTTAATTAGAACTTAGAAGAAACCTCTTTATTTGTAACATTTGTTATATATTGCACATTTTGGCATCGATTCTCCGCTCGGCTCCACTCGTTAATCTAATAATTCTCATTCAGCTAGTCTAGTGGAAGTTTTGTAGAATTTTCCTTTTAGTACCTATTACTGGAATCCTTTTGGCACATGAAACCCCACTCGCCTTTTTCTGTTTTATCTGTACCACGCTAACTCTACTGCATAAATCTCCATTTTTTTCCACTACTTTTTATTCCCAACCCGAGATACTCAAACGATACTTTTTATAATCATTTCTCGATTTAAAGCTATTATTATATTTGTATTAGTAATACAGTAACGGAAGAAGCAATCATACCCTCAATAAACGACTGGCATCTCGCCAGAACAATGATTAATGAGGAAAAGGAAAAATGGGTCATATTGTGCTTCACTCCTTTCAAATCACTAGATTCTGGCGGCATATATCCAGCCCTACTACCGCACCTTGTGGAAATATTCAGAGCCTCTTTGGCTCTGAGATATATTCCTAGGAAGTGGAGAGAGGTACTTGTGGTCTTCATACCAAAACCAGGTAGGATGGACTACTAACATTCTACCAAAGTCTTTCTGACCAATTATCCTAACATCCTTTCTGTTGAAAACGATTTAAAGGTTATGAAGGTTATGCGGGAGGTACATAAGGGATACAGTTCTGGTCCATAACCCACTTTACCCAAATCAGCATGCATATACTTCGGGAAGATCTACCGATTCTGCACTGCATCATGTAGTGTGAAGTATTGAAAGATCGCTGGGTAATAAAGAATCCACCCTAGGTATATTCATAGACATTGAAGGAGCGTTTGACAAAACCACATTCCCAACCATCACCCAACAGCTCAACGTCAGGAATGTTCCCCTGGCCGTAAGCGAATGGATATTCAGTATACTCTCTAATAAAGCAATAAGCATAAATGTAGAAGACATTTCTGTTAGAGGCATGGTTACGAAAGGGTGTCCACAGGGAGAGGTGTTATCACCACTCCTCTGCAACATAGTTCTAGATACCCTGGTTGACCAATTTAGCAGCAACGGGTTCCACACAATAGCCTATGCAGACGATATTGCTGTCCTGCAAAGCGGTAAGTTTGAGAACACACTACGTGAGAGATTACAAGCTGCTCTCCGACTAATAGAAACATGGTGCAAGGAACACTCACTATCTATAAATCCTAAGAAAACAGAGATGGTCCTCTTTACCAGAAAAAGAAGAATTACGGGCTTAATACCCCAAGTATTATAAATTACAGTCTAAATTTTTCTGACGAGGTGAAGTAGCTTGGTATTACCCTTGACAGGAAGTTAACATGGAAGTCGCACTTAGATGGTAGAGCTAAAAAATCATATATTTAGAGCATATAGTCAGCAAAGAACCAACCAGATGTTAAATAGAAATTAATGGCATCAGTATTGAACAAGTAATGGAAATAAAATACCTGGAAATAACACTGTCTAGCTATGGAAACTTGGACAAAGAAGTTAGAGATTAAGTACAAAAAGCAAATAGACTGGCAGGATGCCTTAACCCGGCGACTGTGTGGTGAAATTTTCTGACAGGAGCTGTGTGTTGGGGTAATTATCACCCCATTTTTTTTATTTATAAAATTGAGAAAATATTTTATTTTTGCATGCAACCTTAAGATTTTAAATCATGGTTATATTGTTATATAATATTTTTCAAAGATAAATCATTTAAAAAATTTCCGTTAAAAATTCAACGATTTAAAAAATATACTAAAATTTTGTTTATATTTAAACCACTACCACAATTTTTGTTACCAAAATTTTTATTAGAGATATAGAATAAAAAAAAATACAAGTTTTATAAAAAGTAACTAGGAACTTTTGTTTAAATAGCATAATTAACAATTATGTGCACATTTAGAACAAAAATATACACAATGTTCAAGACAAAGAAAAATGTCACATTTCACACATTTTTTTTGGCACTTTCTGTCCTTTCCACGGGGACACACTCCACATCTGGATGTTGTTCGTTGCTTCTTGTTTGGAGGTCCTTGAGAGTCCTCTCCGCCATCATTTCTTTTTAGTTTGGCTCTTATGTCTGATGGTATTCTTTGATTGTTACCTCTTTTTTCAATATATGGTTTAATTAGTGCCAAACCAAGTTCTTTTAAAAAAAATCTGCGTTTTAGTTTTTCAGTTGGCTTGTTATGTTGATAAATAACATAACTATTTATTCCTGCATTATTAAGCAGTGAAAAAAAAAATTGTTAGAGGCCATCGTTTGCTATTACGAGACACATTATATAACACAGACATTTCGTCAACCATATCTACGCCACCTTTTGTGTGATTATAAAAGTCTATAATCTCAGGTTTATTTGATTTGTGGTCAAATTCTGTATCATGATGAAGTGAAGAAGCTACTAACACTATTTTATTTTTCTTCGGGACAAAGGACACCAAAGAAATGTCTTTTTTAAATCCGAAAATTGCGTGGTTTTCAGCTCTGTTTTTGGAATTCAAAAAGATTGTCGGTATTTCCCTCTTGTTTTTACGAATAGTTCCAACTGATGTTAACCGATGTTCATTGAGCAAATGTTCCATTAGCGGTATGTTGGTAAACCAGTTGTCGAATGTAATGTTGCGGTTAGTACCACGGATTGGATTTACAAGCCTGTTTACTACATCAAACGGTCTATTACTAAATTGAAAAGGTCCTTCAGGCTGTGAGCCAACATATACCTCTAAATTTAAAATGTAGAATGTTTTGGCATCCACTAAGGCAAATATTTTAATTCCATATTTGGACGGCTTATTGGGGATATATTGCCGAAAGGAACAACGTCCCCGAAAAGATTCTAATTTTTCATCGATCGTCAAGTATTGACTAGGAATAAAATATTGTTGACAATTGGATACAAATCGATCAAAAACAGCTCGTATAGCTGCCAGTTTATCTACTCTTTTTCGGTCTTCTCTATTTTCGATATTATCGAATCGTAGGCATTTTAAAAGTAATATAAATCTTTGCAGGGACATTGTTAGCCTGAAAATGTCAATTCCTGTTCCATCTGTAGCCCACAGATCCTCCAGATTTAACCTGTTGGCTTTATAAACGCCTGATAGATATAATAATCCGAAAACTGCACGAATTTCTTCTGCGTCCGTAGACTTGGTGATATATTTATGTTGGTCATTATAATTCTGAGCAACTAAACTGATTTTTTTATTAGTGCAGTGGACAATATCTTCCACAATAATATTATCCATGAATAATTCCCAGCAAGAAATGGGCGACTTGCAATATTTTGCATTATTTCGAACACCGGGAAGTAAAGTTATTAAATTTTCTTGTCGTGTTCTAACCGATTTATTAGGACAGTTCTTTGCCCATTTTGTTTGTCCATCCCGTTAGATAAAAAACTTAGATTGCCTTACTTTATTATCTTCAAACTTATTGTTGTCTTGAGAGGAATCTTCCGACGATGATTGATTTTTCTAATTAGAACTTCCAGGCTGACAATTTTCCACTGAGTGAAGTTGATTTTCTAAAACATCCTCACTGGGACGAAGGCTAACCTGCTGACTTTCATTTTCAGATTCGCTTTCTGATCCTAACTCTGATCCAGTTAATTCATCCTGCCAAAGCTTCAAGAGAGCTTCTTGTTCTTTCTCCCAACTACACATATTTCTATATGTCTGAAATTAAAAATATCTAATCAATTTTCAATATTCCTACCAATTACATTATGTTTCTGTTAAAAAAATAAAGATAAATTGTGCTAGTATAAGAACTTACCTGTTAATAATTAACCGGTGTTGTGGGGTTAAAATTACCCAAAAACTAAATATTACTGCACTTCAACTGTGTGGTGGGGTTAAAATCACCCAAAAGTCCAAACAACGCGACACCACTCGTTCAAATCTTATTTATGTACTGAAATTTATGATGCAATACAAGATCTGTTATATTATGGGAAGGTACTCGTGGCGCCAGATGAATCTGGCGATGTTGCCACTATTTTAACAAGCGCTAGTGAACGACGTGGGTGATTTTCACCCCACAACACAGTTGCCGGGTTAATAACACTATATAGCGAAACAGACACATTAACACTGAGATGAAGTCAAGAATTTATTAAGCCAGTGTAAGACCAATATTGACATATGCCTCAGAAACAAGACCGGAACACAACCACAATGCAAAGACTACTGGAAAGGGCAGAGATGAAAGTACTGAGAAGAATTACAGGAAATACGATAAGAGATCGAAAAAGAAGTGCAGCCATTAGAACAAAGTGTAAAGTACAGTATATAAATAAATGGACACAAAATAGAAAAAAATAATGGAATAACCACATAAGCAGAATGGAGGAGACCCGTGTCGTCAAAATAGCAAGAGATAAGTCACCAATCGGCAAAAGAAGTATCGAACCACCGTGCAAAAGATGGAGTGACAACCTTTTATAGAGGTATTAATCCGCCAATGAACAAACAGAATTGCTTATAAAGAGGAAGAAGAAGAAGAATGTCAAGTGACCATCTCTGTGGCCTTCTTTAGATATTGTTTACTAAAATCGTTTATTCTAGATAAAATCCCTTTGTGTTATTGTTATTTATAGTTTTCTGCACATGTACTTGCCTCTATATAGCTCTTCATTTCTTTTTTTATAAGTTTCTAAAAGCTACTTCTAAATTGTCTTTTAATAGTCATTTTTAATCGAATAAAATAGTTCTGGGGAGTCAATGACTACCTTAAAGCGTCACTTTTTCAACAAATCTGTTAGTTTATGTCCTTTTGGATTCCTTCGTTCCTCATATTATAGGCTCTTTATTATTTCATGGCATTTTATTAAGGAGATTCCTACAAATATTACGTCTTTTAATTTAGTTAGATAGTTCCCTATTTCTCTACTAGCTAATAATGTTGCTTAGCTGACCGTAAAAATATGTTTTTTTCACCCTCTAACTCACTCTCCAGTGCTTTCATTGTAAAAGGTCAAATACTTCGGCCTGAAATACTGTAAAGTGATGTCTTAAAATGGAGCATTCACTGAATTTAGTTGTCTGGTAGTAGTAAGTTCTGATATAATTATATATAAGCTTATTGTATTATAATGTATTGAATCAATATAGCCACGGATGGTATTAATTCTCACGTCTTACTTACAACTTTCTGCAGTTCTAAAATAGTTGTGTAGCCGTCGTGGTCATTAAGATACTTAGCCTAAAAGTTCCTCTCAAAATAATATTATCTCAGCTAAACTGGTCAGCTGAGTCAGCTGGTCACAGCAAAAATTGCCAAACTCAAATGGAGCTTCGCAGGTCATACTGCTAGATGGAAAGACCAACGTTGGAACACTGCAATAGAACATTGGAGACCTTACAAAGGTAGAATACCAAGATTAAGACCACAGATGAGATGCGTAGACGACATTAAAAGTATAGCCAGAACAAATTGGAAGTATGTTGCTTAGGATATAGATCGATGGAAGGAGTTGGGGGAGGCCTATAGAGGAAAATCAAGAAGCAACCGGTCAGCTGCAGTTAATTGTATATTAATGAGGTTTTTTTCCTGGTTTTTCCCTCATAATTTACTATGGAATCACTCACAGGAGATTTTGACTGTCATCATGGCATGTGTTTGTCTTTTTAAAGACGAATTGCATGCTATGATTTTTTCTGACGGATATTCTCAAGTTAAAGTTGATTTCATGTAATCGAATGAACTAATTTACAAGTAAATTCGTCTCAGGAACGCAACTCAACAATATTGCCAATATCATTTTAAAGTCGTCTACTTTAAAATGTATAATGCATGTCTGAATTGTTAATATAAATGAGTCAGATAAAATTAAATTATTAGAAGAATTTTTCACCAAGTAACAAAAAAACAAAAATTTGTTTAATTTACTAATGTTTGTATTTTGAGAACGATTTCCGAAGTAGAAATTGAAATGTCAATAAACGTACTTTAACCTTTAATTGTGGCTTATTCTCATGTAAATAGTAATTACTTTAAAATGCCCCAAGAAAATAGCTTCAAAAAAATACTAATATTTTTGACTAGAATCATTTACAACGAGGAGTTCTTAAAAAAAACGTAAAAACAAAACATAAGTTTCTGAATTCTATTGTGCTTCTATCGGACAGTGAATACGAAAGACTTATGATAATGATATTGAGGATAATATTGTCTTTTTAAAATAAATAAAAAAAACTTCGTTGGCCAAAGATATAATATTACAGACTAAATTTTAATCGTAACTTCATTTTTTTAAGGCAGTTTATACTTTTTGTTAACCGAACAACTCAAAATGAACACCAGAAAACTTCTAAAATAAATGTTTCATACATTGTATTTAATCAATAAATTGTATTATATCTACAAACTAGATATTTTTATTAAAAATTCTAACAATCTGTACTCGTGTTCTTTTATTTATTCATAAAAATTAGTATTTACTATGTTTATGTTTTTGCATTTTTTGTTTAAAAAATAAAACTAATTTAATTAATATTCATTACTCATCAGTGTTACTGCAATTGAACAATTTGATTAAAACTTTGCAATAAATGGAGTTGTCATTAATTATTTACCCAGTACTATTTTTTTTTAATAATTAACAATTTAACTGTATTAAACCAAAAATATGTTATATATAACATATATATATATATATATATATATATATATATATATATATATATATATAACAATTTATTGGATTGGTGTGTCGGGTATGCCGTCTGTTATTAAAAAAAAACTCTTTTTTCTTTTATTACACTATATTTCGTTGATTTTTTGTCAGCTTCATCAGGAGACAACTGCAATATGGTTAAAATGTATAAAATATCAGGTGACAATGAACAATGATTTACTTACAGATTTAGAATTAAAAATATTTAAAAATAGTGTACATAGTTAATATTATTCAAAACAGTACTAACAATATAAGTTAAAGCACCTAGTCACTAGTAATTAAATAAAAAAAAAATTTAGCAAAGAAAACAACTAAGAAACAATTAAAACACAATAAAATTACACATTAAAAATATACAGGGTGATTTAAAATATAATTGTAAATAAAAATTATTTGAACATACTAAGAATATTACAATAGATATTGCTCAACTGTCCCGTGTCTGCCTTATAATTTACTGCATATATTTTCTTTATTAATATGACACATTTCTAAAAACAATCATTTTTTTGTAATTTTTTTCTTGCTGTAGAACCCTGACATTTGAGTAGTCAAATTGATGCCCAGTCTTTAGTAATGGTCAACTGCCGCACATGTATTCTTCTTCTTTGTGCAGTCACTTTTGTGTTGTGTGACCCTTTGTTTTAGCCTTTGAGAAGTTTGGCCAACATAACAGCTCTGGAAATCCAACCAAGGCAGTTTGTAGATAACATTAGTTTTATTAATTTATAGTTGGTGTCTTGTCTTTTACTTTAGAAAACAGTTGTCGGTTTTCTAATAAATTTTATTGGACAATTTTAATGTTAGTAAATTGTTTAAATAAACTGGTCACAGAAGGTGTTAACTGTTATATTAATGGTAGTTTTTTATATTGGATTGTTTGTACTGCTCCGATATCAGTGGGACCGTCAAAAATGTCTGAGTTAAATATCAATTTTTTAAGGATATGTTTTGGGAATCCATTATTTTCAAAGATGTTTGACAGCAAATTTAAGTTTCTATTTATGAATTTATCATCACTAATATGCCTTGCTGATAAATTCATAAACAGAAACTTAAATTTGCTGTTAAAGATGAAAACAATGGATGCCCAAAACATATCCTTAAAAAATTAATATTTAACTTAACATTTTTGACGGTCCCACTGATATCGGAGCAGTACAAACAATCCAATATAAAAAACTACCATTAATAAAACAATTAACACCTTCTGTGGCCAGTTTATTTAAACAATTTACTAACATTAAAGATGTCCAATATAATTTATTAGAAAACCGACAACTCTTTTCTAAAATAAAAGACAAGACACCAACTGTAAATAAAACTAATATTATCTACAAACTACCTTGTTTGGTCAAATGAAATCGTAGGCTTCCACGGCCAGAGTCAGAATTATAGTTTATTCGTCTTCCGGGTTTGGACCGTGTCATTTGTGAGTGACCCAAAAGTGGGTTCATCTCGACGTTTCGCTACAATTGTATGTAGCTTCTTCAGGAGAACAAAAAAGAAAAAGAAAAACAAGAGACAGGAAGATGGGTAGTTAGCAACGGTAACTCAGTTACTCAACGCAACCAGAGGCGAATACTAACTACCAAGATGGGCATTTGGTCACAGTAACTCAACTACTCAACGCAGCCAGAGGTGAAAACCAAATGCCAGGACAGGGATTCACGTCCAACAGCTCAGAACACTAACGCGTCGAGAGGCAGGGAGTGAATCCGACGATTACTCCGCTACCGCTCTATTTATAGTCGCGGTGACCTGTCGTGTCGGGACGTATCGGCACACTCCGTGGCGCGAACGTCAAGAAGCGCGCGCTGGCCAATCATGTGGCTGCATCGTGGTAGCGGGACCGGACGGCGGCTCTAGACTGAGATTCCAGATGGGAGACAAGTAGTATCCTTCCTCTCGATTGATATTATGTGGATTTTTTCGGATCTCTAGAGATTCGCGGATTTTCCTGGAATAAAAGAAGGGGCTCTTAGAAATAATATGGGTTTTTTCGAATAATATGGAATGACCGGTTTCTTGGCAGTGTTCTGCAACTGCAGAATGGGAGAAAAGACCTGATCGAATGCATCTTTGATGCTCTTGAATACGAGTTTTGACGGAACGACCAGTTTCGCCAATATACACTTGTCCACAGGAACAAGGAATAGAATAGACACCACAGGAAGATAGGGGCGGTAATGGGTCCTTAGGAGAGGGTAGATATTGTGAGATTTTCTTGGGTGGTCGAAAAGTAGTCCTGATACCTTCTTTGCGAAGAATTTTGCCAATCCTATCAGTGACACTTCGAATATACGGAAGAAAAGCCACAGGAGTATTACCCGAAGATTCTGAATTTGTCGTCCTAGGGTCCAAAAAACCCTTGTCGCCAACGGTTACTCCAAGTCCACAATTCAAAATATTACACACCGACATCTACATCCCCCTTTACACCCTAGGACGACAAATTCAGAATCTTCGGGTAATACTCCTGTGGCTTTTCTTCCGTATATTCGAAGTGTCACTGATAGGATTGGCAAAATTCTTCGCAAAGAAGGTATCAGGACTACTTTTCGACCACCCAAGAAAATCTCACAATATCTACCCTCTCCTAAGGACCCATTACCGCCCCTATCTTCCTGTGGTGTCTATTCTATTCCTTGTTCCTGTGGACAAGTGTATATTGGCGAAACTGGTCGTTCCGTCAAAACTCGTATTCAAGAGCATCAAAGATGCATTCGATCAGGTCTTTTCTCCCATTCTGCAGTTGCAGAACACTGCCAAGAAACCGGTCATTCCATATTATTCGAAAAAACCCATATTATTTCTAAGAGCCCCTTCTTTTATTCCAGGAAAATCCGCGAATCTCTAGAGATCCGAAAAAATCCACATAATATCAATCGAGAGGAAGGATACTACTTGTCTCCCATCTGGAATCTCAGTCTAGAGCCGCCGTCCGGTCCCGCTACCACGATGCAGCCACATGATTGGCCAGCGCGCGCTTCTTGACGTTCGCGCCACGGAGTGTGCCGATACGTCCCGACACGACAGGTCACCGCGACTATAAATAGAGCGGTAGCGGAGTAATCGTCGGATTCACTCCCTGCCTCTCGACGCGTTAGTGTTCTGAGCTGTTGGACGTGAATCCCTGTCCTGGCATTTGGTTTTCACCTCTGGCTGCGTTGAGTAGTTGAGTTACTGTGACCAAATGCCCATCTTGGTAGTTAGTATTCGCCTCTGGTTGCGTTGAGTAACTGAGTTACCGTTGCTAACTACCCATCTTCCTGTCTCTTGTTTTTCTTTTTCTTTTTTGTTCTCCTGAAGAAGCTACATACAATTGTAGCGAAACGTCGAGATGAACCCACTTTTGGGTCACTCACAAATGACACGGTCCAAACACGGAAGACGAATAAACTATAATACCTTGTTTGGATTGCCAGAGCTGTTATGTTGGCCAAACTTCTCAATGGCTAAAACAAAGGGTCACACAACACAAAAGTGACTGCACAAAGAAGAAGAATATAATTTATTAGAAAACCGACAACTCTTTTCTAAAATAAAAGACAAGACACCAACTGTAAATAAAACTAATATTATCTACAAACTACCTTGTTTGGATTGCCAGAGCTGTTATGTTGGCCAAACTTCTCAATGGCTAAAACAAAGGGTCACACAACACAAAAGTGACTGCACAAAGAAGAAGAATACATGTGTCGCAGTTGACCATTACTAAAAACTGGGCATCAATTTGACTACTCAAATGTCAGGTTTCTACAGCAAGAGAACAATTACAAAAAAATTGTTTTTAGAAATGTGGCATATTAATAAAGAAAAATATGCAGTAAATTATAAGGCAGACACGGGACAGTTGAGCAATATCTACTGTAATATTCTTAGTATGTTCAAATAATTTTTATTTACAATTATATTTTAAATCACCCTGTATATTTTTAATGTGTAATTTTATTGTGTTTTAATTGTTTCTTAGTTGTTTTCTTTGCTAAAAAAAATTTTTTTTTTAATTTGATTACTAGTGACTAGGTGCTTTAACCAATATTGTCAGTACTGTTTTGAATATATTATGTAAATACACTATTTTTAAATATTTTTAACTCTAAATCTGTAAGTAAATCATTGTTCATTGTCACCTGATATTTATATACATTTTAACCATATTTCAGTTGTCTCCTGATGAAGCTGACAACAAATCAGCGAAATATAGTGTAATAAAAGAAAACATGGGTATTTTTTTTAATAACAGACCACATACCCGACACATCAATCCAATAAATTGTTATTTACGTTTCGGTCGATAATTCTACCAGTTTTGCTATATATATTGTTATGCTATTTAAATTGTATTATATTGCTTACTTAGGAAAAATCCTGTCTATATTTATTAAATGAACTAATCTCCAATTAATCACAATAAATCAGCATTAATTAATTACAATCTCAGGCTATTTAAATTGTACGATTTACCTTTGATCGTGGATTCAAAATATTTTCCAATTGGCGTCCTAATCGGGATAGGTAATATGACCTGAATAAAATACATAGAATTTCAACTGAACTATATGTGAGATGTCCTTTATTTTAATGAAATTTTATACAACAATCAATCCTGTAATATTTGCAATATACTAACTTTAAATATATGAGAAGTTGTTTTCTATCATGGACCCAAATGTTATTTTACATTGATTTTTAATATGTGTTATAACTAAGCTCTTTTTATAATTCCTTTTTTTTTTAGTGATCGCAAAATTAACTGTCTCTATTATTTATTCAATTTACTTAATTAATAAATGAAAATCACACTCCGGCTCTAATGAAATTTGACTGACCTTTCCTTCTCTGCCGTTGCAATTCTATGGCCACGCCACAACAAAAAAATCCTTTCTCTGCTTCTGCTCCTATTGTGGTCCAGATGACGTACACCTTTCTCCTATCTGTCCTTGTATCTCCAAATGTTTCCGGCTTCGTCTGCTATTAATATTCTTAGGCCCTTTGGTTTTCTATCTCTCTGTACCCCGTTCCTCACACTGGTCAGCTTTTCCACCGCAAATAAACACACCCGGTAAATTACGTCTTCGGGACTTCAAACAAACACAAATCACAAAGCTCCTTCCTTCTTGGACGACGAAAACTGACTAACTAACCTTTTTTTCTCTCTCCTATCTCATAGCCAAAACCAAACCTCCTTGCATTCAAAATTTGACCAATAAAAATCATCCACCTCTTGTGAGTATATCGTTACCACCCAACTCTCTCTATAAAACGTCATTCGGGTAATTCCAGAAAACAAACCTTCTTTAATTATTCTAACTAAATCTATCTACTTTACAAATATTTCTTACTAATAGCTACAAACGATACCTGTTTCTCAATTCAATGTCTTTTGTTAATAAACTTTTACCGATATAATCTTTCGGGGAGAAAACCACCGCAAACCCGGTCTATTGTTCAACACTTTCTATATACACTTTTATTCCGGGTAAAACCATTTCACAATAACCGACTTATTTAAATTTCTTATCGATAATATTTGAAAGTCTTGTCTCTGAGGCCTAATGAACAATTCTTCGAACAACTTAAAATACATATTTTGTCTTATACAGGATGTTTGAAAATTCATATGCCCGTGTCTTTATGAAATATCAATAATTTTAATTTTTATTTAAGTAATAAAATTGGTATATCGGTTTTTTATTGCTTATGGACATTCAAAAGTACAACAAATCCCCGCCTTTGTAATCGATAAAATTTATCAATTTATGCAACTAAATTTTCTCGAGGCAAAATAAACGCACTTCCTGTATGCTATCTGTACTTATGCTACGTATTATCCTATCCTACTATCTACTTTATACAAATTTAAATCTTCATTCGTGATATTTATATACATCATGGATATTATAAATACCTCTGATCTTTTCAGAATCCATATGTTTCAACTCATAGCTGTTTACTCCATCTTCGTTGTTTACTATGTATGGCCCTTCGAAAACAGGCATCAATTTTGCGCAAATACCGGTCTGAAGATTTGACACTCTTAATGCTCTTACCATTACTTTGTCACCCTTTTGGAAAGTTACTGGTCTTCGTTTCCTATTATGACCCTGTCTCTGGATGTATTTCTCATTGCTTCTTCTTAATCTCCTCTGAACGGTTTCTATAACCTGTCGATACTCTCTTTGTTCTGGATCTTCCCACGGTCTTATCGGCATGACGCCTTTCATGATGTATTCTGGTGTTTCTTTCGTTACTGTACTTGGCATGGAATTTAGGTACATCTCTATTTCTCCCAATTTTCTGTCCCATCGCCGATGTTGACCATCCGTTGCAATACGAAGAAATTTCGTTACCTCTTGTATAAATCGCTCAGAAGGATTACTTTGGGGATGCCTGATGCTTACAAAGTTCGTCTCGATTCCCCGTTCTCTAAGCTGTCCCTTGAAACGATCATTTCGGAAGTACGTTGCATTGTCTAGTAAAATTTTTCTTGGGGTTCCTACCGTAGCGATGAAATTGTCTATTTTTCTCAATATTTCTTCCCCTTTTGTGGTGCGGCAACTATATAATTTTACGTATTTTGAGAACACATCCACCATCACCAGAATATGCCTGTTCCTTTGCGTGGTCACAATTAGATCGCTTAACATGTCGATGGCTATAATGTCCAGGTTGTTCCGGGATACAATGCTCTTTGCAATATTTTCGTTTTTAAAATTCCTGCTCTTGTATTCCTGGCATACTTCGCATTTCTGTGTGATCTCTTTTGCAATGCGGTAATCTTGTCGACTGATGTAGTTTTCCCTAAATACAAGCCATACCTTTCTACTGCCAATATGTCCATTTTCCTCGTGTAGTTTCTTGATGATTCTTTCTGCCAATGTCGGTGTCACTAAATATAATTCCTTTCCGTCTATTCTCTTAAAAAATATCTCGTTTTCTAGCTCTGCTCTTCTCTTTTCTCTTTCTTCTAGGCCTTCCTGGTCGGTCCTTATCTCATTTAACGAAAATATCCCTTCGTCTTGTGTCAGTATATTCAATCCCACATGTAATGTAATTGTCTCCTTTTTTCCTGTATCTTCGTCCCGTGTTAAAGCGTCAGCTATTATGTTGTCTTTCCCTTTGATGTATCGAAATTGGAAATCATACTCTTGTAAGAGCAGAATGCCTCTGTGTATTCTGTTATTTACCAATCGATTCTTCATGATGTGTATCAATGCTGCATGATCCGTTTCGATGGTGAATTTAGCTCCCAATAAGTAAAACCTTAATTTGTTTACGCAAAATAGTACACTGGCGAATTCCAACTCGGTGACACTGTATTTTCTCTCATGTGTTTTAGTCACTCGAGATATAAAACATATCGGAACCTCTTGGCCGTTTTGTATTTGCGACAACACTCCTGCAAATTTCTGTATCGACGCATCCGTACGGAGTATAAACGGCAAATTGTAAATAGGGTGATATATTTTCGTTCCTTTAGCAAATTCTTGTTTCAATATTTTGAAAGCTTCCTCCTGTTCTTCTTTCCAATTCCATTTTGTCCCTTTCTTTAACAATTTTATTAAAGGAATTTCTTTTTGGCTTAAATCGGGAATTAATTTCTTGAAATAATTTATCGTACCGAGAAACCCTCGCAATGTTTTTAGATTTGTTGGTCTTGGGTATTCGTCGATGAGCTTTACTCTGTCCTCGGCTAGACTTACAGTTTCGGTGTCAAGTTTGAAACCCAAATAAATCACTTCCTTTTGAAAAAATTGACATTTTTCAATGTTTAGTTTTAATCCCGCTGTGTCCAATTCTTTCAAAATTATTTTGATATGTTCCACATGACTCTGCATATCTTGTGAAAAAATTAATAAATCGTCGATGTAATGGACGATGAACTCTTCATGGTGATTCAAAATGGTATGCAAAGCTCGTACAAGTGCTGCACAGGCGCTTTGTAATCCAAACGGAACTACCTTAAATCGGTATACTATACCATCAATTGAAAAGGCAGTGTAGTTTCTACACTTTTCAGCCAAAGGTATTAACCAAAAACTATGCTTTAGATCAATTTTTGAGAAAATATGTGATCCCGTGATCCTTCCAAAAATGGCCTCGATATTTAACGGTGATTCATATTGTGATACTGTGTGTTGGTTGATATTTCGGGCATCTAAACAGAGTCTTAACTCTCCACTGCTCTTCTTCACTATCACAATTGGGTTAATATAGGGTGAGTCACATCTCTCAATGATTTGATCTTCCAACATTTTTTTGATTTCTTGCTTTACTTCTTGCCGATACTTATAAGGAATTGGATAAGTCTTCGATCGAAAATTTCTCAAGTTTTTCACCTCAAATGAGTGCTCGTATTTTGTGGCCACTCGGTTTTCCTCATTTATCAGCGTTTCATAGTCTCTTAAAATTATACGCAAATCATTTTCTTTGCCTTCTCCACATATCAATTTTTTTTCTCTCCCATCAAATTTTTCGCACATATTCACCGTGTACTCCGTGTCTTCTTCAAACACCACTGTCTCCATTGTGTCCTCTTCATTTTCCTTTGTGTTTTTTTTTTTTGTTGGGCTCGTCTCTTCTTTTGAGGAATCCCAAGTTTTGCTTTTATTTCTTGTCAAAATTTTTTCATCTTCTTCTCCTGAGCTCGTCTCATCTTTTGAGGAATCCCAGGTTTTTTTTTCTTTGATCTTTTTCAGACCTTTTCCCCTCTTTCTTCCTTTTCCTTTCTTCGTCGCCAGGTTCATTTCCACCGTTTGTTCTTTCTCTGATTCGTCCGTAATTTGTTTCTCTTGTTCCTTATCCTGTTCTTCTTCTTTTTCCTTGGTTATTTTCATCGTATTGGTTTTGAAGTCGATCACTACATGTTTTTCCGTTAATTCGTCAACGCCTACAATCATGTCATGTGACATATTCGGCATTATTACACATTGAAGTGCATACATATTTTTTTTCAATCGTACCATTACTCGTATACCTTCATTTATTGTTGCCAATGTCCGTTTATTTGCGCCCACTAAATTCACCCTAGGTATTTTATAAATTAGACTTGTTAAATTTACTTCTTCGATTAATTTTCTGTTGACCAGTGTTATTTCAGAGCCTGTGTCTATCATAATTTTAATTGGTTTCTCATTTATAAATCCATCCACAAATTTTAAATTAACTCCATTTCTCTTTTCATTGTTTCCTGCCAGTTTAATAAATTCCTTGGGGTGACAAAAAATTCCTGTTTGTTTCTTCGTTTTTAGTGAGCGCCTTCTTGAAAACACGCCTGTTGTTCTTCTGTGTTTTCTCTCCCGTCATCTTCTCTCTCATATTCATTTTCTTCTCTTTGCATATTATTTATTTCTCTTCTGTTCTCTTTTGGTCTATCATTCCAGTATCGATTACCGCGAGATTCCTGTTCATTCCGTGGGTTATTGTATCTGTTTCCTTGGTATGGGCGGTTATTTCTACTCTGATTTTCCCGATCCCTGTTTTCATTCCATCTCTGGGTTCTGGGTTCATAATTCTCTCTTCCGTTCGGTCTATTTTCATATCCCCGTCTAGGTATGAATTCTCGTCTTGTATAATCTCTTCTAAAATTTTGACCTCTATCTCTATATTCTTGGTTTTCTCTTTGTCTATAATTTTCTTGCGGTCTTCTTTCTCTTCTTTCATGCCTATGTGATTCTCTCATTTGCAAAAATTGACATAAGCTGTCAATGTCCTTGTAATTTTGGAGATTTATGTGGTCTTCCAAGGTATCTTCAAAATGTCGCGATATCAACTCTACCAATTGTTCTGATGAATAATTATATTGCAAATGTTTTGCATTATTATAGAGTTGTAATGCGTACATCTTTTCTGATACGCCCATCCTCTCATGGTATTTTCCATTTTGTAACTCTTTATTTACTTGTAGTTGCTGGATTTTTCCCCAGAAATAATTTAAGAATCTTCTCTCAAAATCTTGCCAATTGTCCAATTCTTCTTCCTTGCTGACAAACCAAAGATTTGCCTCTTCTGTGAGATGGTTTCTGATGGTTTCCTTTGCTGTTGCAAACGGTCCTATGTATTTGACTTTTTCCTTTAGGTTATTTATAAAAGGCACTGGGTGTATTTTCCTTATATCCCCGCCAAATCGTACTTTTACGTCTTCTGTGCTATGTACGATGACTTCCTTTCTTTCTACTCCTCTTATCTCCATCTCTGCAATTTGTTTAAATCTCCTTTCCGTTTCTTTCCGGTCTTCTTGTAGCGCATTTTCAAGTTTTATTTCTATCTGTTCTAATTCCCTTTTTTGCATACTCTGAATATCCTTCATTTTAGTTTCGATTTCTTCTCTCTGCAATTCTATTTTCCTCTCTGTTTCTTCCCTACTTCTTTCTAAACAGACTTTTATTTCGTTTTCATATTTGTCCATACGCGTTTCCATTTTTTGTTCCATTTTTCTTTGGTTTTCTTCCAAATTGTCCAATTTTTGTTCCGTTCTTTGTTGTGATTCATCCATTATGTGTTTTGTTTCCAGTTGATTTTTATCCATTTTTTGTGACGATTCTTGTATTTGTTGTGTCTGTATTTGCATCATAGCTAATAATTTTTCTAACATCCCTGTTTCTTTTCTTTCCTCCATTATTGTAGCATTTCCTTCATTATCCGATCCTTCATCAATAATTGTTTCCTCTTCTATCTTATCCTCTTTCCTTTCTTGCGTTTTGCTTTGACTCCTTGTGGCCGACATGTTCGTTAGATTATTTATCCCCGCCAAATATGAAACTTTGAAATTTGTGCAATAATTTCCCCGCCAAATATAAAATTCTACTGGTCTGTTGCAACAAACGGGACTTTTCCTGTTCAAATGTAATAACTCTTGAGTACGAGTATCAAATTTCAATATCCCACAAATAAATCAAATGGTAAAATATCAAATGTCAAAATCAATCAAATCATTCAAGTATGGTAAAATTATCAAATTTAAATATCACACAAATAAATCAATTATGGTAACCTATAAATTGTCAATATCACGAATAAATCAATTATGGTAAATTGTATCTTAAAAAAAATATATAATCTTTATGTCCTCAATTTTTACATAATATTTCACTTTATCCCCGGCATATAAACTTTCAAATATCTGCTCGTCTACTCCTATCCTTTCAAATTTGCCAACTAGAAATATTTTTCAAAGCTTTACACGTTGGGGGCCATTTTGTTATGCTATTTAAATTGTATTATATTGCTTACTTAGGAAAAATCCTGTCTATATTTATTAAATGAACTAATCTCCAATTAATCACAATAAATCAGCATTAATTAATTACAATCTCAGGCTATTTAAATTGTACGATTTACCTTTGATCGTGGATTCAAAATATTTTCCAATTGGCGTCCTAATCGGGATAGGTAATATGACCTGAATAAAATACATAGAATTTCAACTGAACTATATGTGAGATGTCCTTTATTTTAATGAAATTTTATACAACAATCAATCCTGTAATATTTGCAATATACTAACTTTAAATATATGAGAAGTTGTTTTCTATCATGGACCCAAATGTTATTTTACATTGATTTTTAATATGTGTTATAACTAAGCTCTTTTTATAATTCCTTTTTTTTTTAGTGATCGCAAAATTAACTGTCTCTATTATTTATTCAATTTACTTAATTAATAAATGAAAATCACACTCCGGCTCTAATGAAATTTGACTGACCTTTCCTTCTCTGCCGTTGCAATTCTATGGCCACGCCACAACAAAAAAATCCTTTCTCTGCTTCTGCTCCTATTGTGGTCCAGATGACGTACACCTTTCTCCTATCTGTCCTTGTATCTCCAAATGTTTCCGGCTTCGTCTGCTATTAATATTCTTAGGCCCTTTGGTTTTCTATCTCTCTGTACCCCGTTCCTCACACTGGTCAGCTTTTCCACCGCAAATAAACACACCCGGTAAATTACGTCTTCGGGACTTCAAACAAACACAAATCACAAAGCTCCTTCCTTCTTGGACGACGAAAACTGACTAACTAACCTTTTTTTCTCTCTCCTATCTCATAGCCAAAACCAAACCTCCTTGCATTCAAAATTTGACCAATAAAAATCATCCACCTCTTGTGAGTATATCGTTACCACCCAACTCTCTCTATAAAACGTCATTCGGGTAATTCCAGAAAACAAACCTTCTTTAATTATTCTAACTAAATCTATCTACTTTACAAATATTTCTTACTAATAGCTACAAACGATACCTGTTTCTCAATTCAATGTCTTTTGTTAATAAACTTTTACCGATATAATCTTTCGGGGAGAAAACCACCGCAAACCCGGTCTATTGTTCAACACTTTCTATATACACTTTTATTCCGGGTAAAACCATTTCACAATAACCGACTTATTTAAATTTCTTATCGATAATATTTGAAAGTCTTGTCTCTGAGGCCTAATGAACAATTCTTCGAACAACTTAAAATACATATTTTGTCTTATACAGGATGTTTGAAAATTCATATGCCCGTGTCTTTATGAAATATCAATAATTTTAATTTTTATTTAAGTAATAAAATTGGTATATCGGTTTTTTATTGCTTATGGACATTCAAAAGTACAACAATATATATATATATATATATATATATATATATATATATATATATATATATATATATATATATATATATATATATATTATACAATGTGAGTGAGATTAAAATCTCACTGAAATGAGGATATCGGTCAAGGAGAAATAAAAAATGAAAAAACTATTTCAATCTTTTAATAGAAAATGTTTCGTGCAGTATTTCTGCACTTCTTCAGTTCTAATTATTGTGAAGTCATAAATAGATGTCATACAATGTCAAATGCATATGTTGAGGGTTACAAAATACATTTAATAAATACAATAAAAGTTACAGTCAAAAAAATACATTCATGTGTATTTTTAGTGTTTAGTGTTAGTGAGTGTTTTAAATTTATACAAACATTAAAAAGTCACAAAAATGTTACAATATCTTAACAAGAACAGTATAATATAATATATAACAATAATTCTATTTTATACCTGATGTACAATATATCGAAACATGAAGCCAGGAGAAAAAGTAACTTGTTTTAATTGAGCTTAGTGAAACAATTTGAAAAAAACATATTTTTATTGAAAAAAGCATGGAAAGTTAACTTTATTGTTAGAGACACCAAAGTAATTAAAAAAGCGCCTATTTTTTACAGATAAGGGATCTACTACTCCGAAGAGCAAAACAAAAAATAATATGGCTTGGGAAACAGTCTTTGTGCGAAAAATCAACTAGATGACAAATATATGTTCACAGGACAGAATAGAAAAGTCAATTTATTTATAAAACTAATTAAAGAGAAGGTTGGAAATAAAAAGTACCGATAACCATTGTTGGGGAACCTAGAGTTAGTGAATATTAATGAAATATAATGTGATATGAATTTGTTTAACTCACCATGTGATTCCTTTTGGAAAGGATTTTACATCGAATGTGATGTATAAAAATTGCTAAAGTTCTCGTTGAAATGAATATAGGGATTTAATTTAAAAGTATCAAGGTATAATCGATGGTAGCTACTTTTTTTCCTTAGAGGACAAAAACCAAAAAATTTAGGTCGTGTCTTGATCGGTTTTAGGTGTAACTAAGTTAAATTGTGAAATGTAACATTTAACTAGAAATATTTTAATGATTATTCAACAGCAAGGAGTGATAATGCTGAGATTATCGATGTCAGTACGTCTGTTCATGGAGTTTTTTTCCCTTAATATGTGACACATTTCCAGGAAGGATCTCTTATAGAAATTATTCTCGGTTCCTAGAGATTTAATATTCTCAAAGTCGATTTGGTGGTTTGGTGGTGGTTTGGATTTAGTCGATTGATTTAACATATTATATATAAAGTAAGGACTAGAGAAAACATACGAGTACGACGGTGAAATAAAAACGCAGGAACTGTAAACAGTACAAATAATAGGATATGCGGACAATATAACCAAAGTAGGAACAGATAAAAAGGCATTAAAGAAAACCTTTCAAGAAATAGAAAACGAAGCCAAACTAAGACTGGAAATAAATGAAAATAAAATAAAATACATAAACGTAAGCAAGAAAAAGTAGACACAAATAAAAAAACTGACAATAGATCCACACAGTATCGAAGAGGTTGAAGAGTCAGAGACATGGAGACTAACAGAAAGCAATTAAAGAAAACTCGAAGCGACAGAAATGGATGTATTTAGACGATCACTTCGAATATCTAGGGCAAACAGAATTAGAAACGATGAAATAAGGAATCGGATATGGAGGTAGATGGATCACTGGCAACAGACATAGAAAGGAAACAACTTATATGGTATGGCCATGTTCAAAGAATGCCAGAAACAAGACTACCAAAAATCGCCATGAAATGGATACCACCAAATCGTAAGAAACGAGGAAGACCAAAAAGAACATGGAAGAAGGGAATAACAAAGGCAATGAGCTCCCGAGACTTGACCGAAGAACAATGGAATGATAGAAATTCGTGGAAATTAGGCATCGGACAACGACGCAAGACGCTTTGAAACCGATATATATATATATATATATATATATATATATATATATATATATATATATATATATGAAACATTCAAATATTTGGGAGTACTAGTTAACAGAAGAAGTGAAAGTGTAGGTATAAAAAGAAGAATTCAAGCAGGAAATACAGTTTTATAGACATAAAAAAATGTTTAGAGATAAGAAGATAAACCAAAACTCAAAAATGAAAATCTACAAAATGACCATAAGACCAATAGTAGTATATGCCGCAGAAACATTTACATTAACAACAAGAGAAGAATCACAAAATACAAGAATGGATGGGTCAAGAAAACATAGTTAGAGCAATAAAAGCACAAAGACTTAGATGGTATGGGCACATAACGAGAAGAGAGAAGAGTAATCTATTAAGAGTTATACTGGAATGAATACCACCAGGTAAAAGAACCAGAGATAGGCCTAAACTAAGATGGAGACGACAAGTGGAAAAAGGAAGAAGACTCAAGGAGTATATAAATTAGAAATATAGAAAGAACCATCAAAGAGAAAAAAGAATGGAGAGAAGTAGTGAAAATAGCGAAGTCACACCAGAAACTGTAAAACTGGAATCAGACAGCAAATCTCAGAGTTGAAGGTGAACACACTGACTATGTGAAAATCATGCGTGGAGTGAGGCAAGCCTGTATTTTTTCTCATCTAATCTTCAATCTGTACTCTGAAAGAATATTTATTGAAGCTTTGCACGAAACTGAAAAAGGTATTCTACTAAATGGTTACCGGCTAAACAACATCACATATGCAGATGACACAAAAAGACAAAGCTTATGATAATTAGCAAAAAAAGGATAACAGAAGGTCAACTCTACGTTAACCAATCCCCTGTAGAAAGAGTGACGCAGTATAACTACCTTGGCACCATAATAAATAAAGAATGGGCCAGCAAACAAGAGATTAGAGCACGCATCGGAAAATCTAGATCCACCTTCAATCGGATAGGGGCCTTCTTCAAGAGTCACAACCTCTCTCTTAATACAAAAGTAAAAATGCTGCGATGCTACGTCTTTTCTGTCCTTTTTTATGGTGTTGAATCATGTACCTTGAACGAAGATATGTGCAGAAAACTAGAAGCATTTGAGATGTGGCTATATTGGAGAATGCTTAAGATCCAGTGGACTGACCGAGTCACAAATGAGGAGGTCCTCAGAAAAATAACCAAAAGGTACTGACCACCATCAAATCTCGAAAGTTTTAGTTCTTTGGACATATTATGCGAAATTAATCCAGATATGCTCTCCTTTAAGCCATCCTGCAAGGAAAACTATTTGGAAAACGAGGTCCAGGAAGAAAAAGAACATCTTGGTTAAAGAACCTCAGAATTTGGTTTAATACAACATCTGTGCAGCTTTGTCGCGCTGCTGCAGATAAGATAAAGATTGCCATGATGATCGCCAAAATTCGTAACGGATGGACACATCAAAAAGAAGAATATATCGTCACAAATTTTAGCTACGGCCGTTACACAAATAGGCGTGTATTTGGATACAAAATGGATTCTAGAGGTTTAAGTTAAGTAGAGCTGCAACAAATAATTGACAAATTGAGCGAAATTGAGTATGATTCTGATGCTGACGACTCTTAAGTGATGCAGACTATAGCGATTTATTTTCATCCTTCAGCGATTCTAATGTAAGTGCAGCTCCAAGAAGACGTAGAGCACAAGTTACTTGAGAACTTATCAAGTAAATGAAGACAGCATAGCTACTAATGTCATTTTAAATGGTTTAAATAAAAATATTTCTGGAGATAGTTCGGAAGAAAGTTACTTAGATGAAAACAGACAATAGGAAATTAATGTTACTTGGGACGATTGTGCAGGTAAGAAAATTAAATAAAAATTGCAAATAAGTCTTAAAACTATAATATCTGTATATTTTAGGAAATTTACTAGATTTTCAATTTATTGTGGATAATGGATTTTTCGTGTCGCTTTTTAAAAATAGAGATGGTAATGAACCTATTGACTTTTATCTAACTTCCATAGCAGACGTTACACCTTTCATTGTGCATATAACAAACCGTTGTGCATAGCGTTAGTCTAGGACATAAACTCTTGAATAGAAAAACTCATCTGATAGGAACTATAAAAAATAATAGAAAATTCAATCCTAAACCAGTTATCACATCAAAACCAATGTTGTAGTCGAAAAAGCTGTTCCTGTAATGATAAATGTTACAACAAAAAATGAAGTTGTCAAGAAGCCATCAACTATTGTAAAGTATAATAACATTAAATCATTTATAGATGTTTCAGATCAAAAGGCATCTTATTCGACTACTGTAGTACGTCGTGGTATAAAATAGTACATGAAAGTTGGAGTAGAACTTCTAACAAACACTGCAATACAATATTTACACAAATAAAACGTTTCCTTCAATATGGCGTCAAGCAATTACAATACTTTTTTTTTAAATGAATAAGCCAAAAAACTTACCATCCTCCTATTGTCCAATATCTCTCACCAGTCACATTTGCAAAGCAATGGAGAGAATATTGAGTAAAAGACTGAAATAGCACTGGAAAAGAAAAAACTTTTTACTCGAATACAAAGCGGATACCGTTCAGACATATCGGCAGCTGATAACATTGTTGCACTAGAATCAGAAATTCATAAAGCATTTATACAAATCAACAAACAGTAATCGCAATTTTTTTCGACATCAAATAAGCTTTCGACACAACACGGACGCATTATATCCTCAAAATTATGAAAAACTGTAAAATTTGTCGACTGTGAAAAAAACTGTGCGACTTTGTCGCTTTCAAAAAAAACTTTCCTCAAAACAGGCCCATATAAGTACAAACGAATGGATTCATGTCAACATCGAAATCACTCCATAATGGAATTCCTCAAGGATCGGTCTTAGGTCCACTATTATTCTTAATCGCATTAAATAATATAACAAACCACATACAGCTTCCCGTACAAGCTAATCTTTTTGCTGATGATCTAGTAAGATATGTTAAAAGTAAAAATATAGAATTAGCTACGCAAATTTTACAGAGGACATTAAACAGCTTAGAAATGTGGTCTTTAGAGACTGGTTTAACTTTTTCAACTGAGAATACTAAAGTAATATTGTTTGACAAAAGAAGAGCAGAATACAACTTAAACTTGTATCTAAATGGTCATTCTCTGAAACAAGTTCACGAAATCAAATTTTTGGGTGTAATATTTGACTCACAACTCGCATGGACTTTACATATCAACAATTTGATCAAATCCTGTCAACAAAGAATAAACTTACTAAGAGTTTTATTCAATCATAGATGGGGTTCAGATACTAAAATTCTTCTAAATTTATATCAGACATTAATAAAAAGCAAACTCGACTATGGATGCATCTGTTATGAAACAGAAAATAAAAATCAACTAAAAAAACTGGATGTTATTCAAACCACATCTCTACGTCTAATCTTTGGAGCCTTTAGAACTACTCCAATAAGAAGTCTTCAAGCGCTAGCAGGAGAAATGCCACTATACTTCAAAAGACAATATATATCACCATACTACGCTTCAAATCTCTAAGAGCAAAAGATCATACAATACACAAATTAAACCATCAAGACAGTACCATTTTACGAACGAGTTAAAAAACTACCGTATTATATCAATCAAATCACCTTAGCACCCATAAAAATATACCAGACACCTCCCTAGAAAGTTTCTTTACCAATAGTTAACCTCTCTTTATTTAATCATGATAAGCATTCACACAATTCTACTGTCAGGCTTCAGTATCATGCAAATTTACTCAAATATTCCACTTACAAATTGTTCTTCACTGATGCCTTCAAAGATTGCAACGGAGTAGCAGCTGCTGCTGTATCAGTAAACGTAATTTCTGCCACTAGATTAACTGACAACTGTAGTATTTATACCGCAGAGCTCCAAGTAATATTTGACGCACTAAACCACAAATGAAAAACAAATACTAACATTATCAGATTCATTAAGTTCTTTACAGGCCATTAAACATGTTTACCCTACACACATCAATCTATTCCTAATTAAAGACGCATTGCAACAGCTCCTATTTTCTGGAAAAACCGTATCATTTATTATTATAATCTCCAAAGAACCACAACCAATGGACAAAGATGTCAAACACCTTTCACAGTCAACCATATAATAATAGAATGTCCAGAGTACACTTCAGCCAAGGCAATATTCAAGATACATAACAGCCCCAAAGAAGCACTGGTTACAATATTCAATGAAGTTCTGTCTTTTTTAAATTACTGTAAACTCTATAATAAATTATGATTTAATTTGTGTTACATGTACATACATTTACATTGTACCATATTGTTATAAGTAGACTTCGGCAAATATGCATATTGCATATTTTGCATATTGTGCATATTTTATGCAAATATTTCATATTTTGGCATATTTGTATAAAAGTTTGCATAAAGTGCATAAAAGTTCAGATTTTTATACTATATTTGAAAATTTTTAAACATACCAATTTATTTCAATTCTTGTATAAAATTTTGTAGTCATTTTAATCAAGAAATGATCTAAGTACGTAATCTCTACAGGTACAAAACATTTACAATTTCAAAGAAGATCAATTTAAGTAGCCCTCAACATTCTTAGAAAGTCTCGGTCACTGAGGCATTCAGTTATTGGATAATCGCTAAGGGTTCGCTCATTTGCATTTCATGATCTAATCCCCAAATCTATCTACAATTTATTGTATCTTAACAGCAGGTAAACGGCTAATAGTTTTGTTCCTAATTTAGGGATTTTCCAAAATCTCCCAGTTTATTGAATTAGGTACCTAAACATTTCTAATTTGATGCTCAGATTTGTAAATCATTTTTGTTTTGATATTCAAAGCGTAAACACTCGTTGTGCGTAACAAAAAGGAAGATTGTGATTTTATAATGCCTAAAACAACCAGTGCTTCAACTTGGATTAAACCTTATAAAGAGCTGTTTATGGATATGGGAAAAATCTACTGTTCACTCTGTGGCAAAATTGTAAGTATCTAATATTTTCTATTAAATATCTAATATTTCATACATACAGGGTGTTTCCAAAAGACACTTACAACGTTTGACTGTAGATACTTCTCGAAAAATTGAACAAAACGATATAGTTAATGAGGGGTCAAACTTATTTACTTTTCGAGATACAGGGTGTTAAAATTAAAAAAAATTAAATTCTTTTAGTTAATAACAACAATAACTTTAAAACCAATAAACGTATTTACTTGAAATTTAGTACTCGTAGGTTGTTTTTAAATGAAAAATAGCTTCCTTTAGTGAGAAAAAATTGTCCATGGTACAATACAATGGTGTGTATTTAGAAAAATTTTTCACCTTTACTTTTTTTTATGAAGTCAGCTATTCTAAAACACAATTATTTTTATTGTAATTGAATTAACAAAAAAAAACTTTTGTTGAATTTTAAAATAAGTTATATGATGTACTAATGGTTAGTAACAAAAACTCATTTGTGGATTAATACTGCATTTAAAACACTTAGAGAGTGTTTTTTTTTTCAAACCAGTTATTTGATTAACCAAAAACACCTTGTATATTTTTATATTTTAAAGGTTGGGTTAAAATAAAGGTTTTTATTTTTATTTATAGATAGCATGTGAGAAGAAATTTCAGATAGACCAACATGTGAGAACTGCTTCACACATTGCAAAAAAAGGAAAAATAGGAGGAAAACATCAAACTTCAATGGCTAAATGTTTCCAATCTACTTCAAAAAAATTAGATGAGCAAGAAACTTTTAATGAAGACTTGTGTCGCGCATTAGTGTCTGCAAACATACCGCTTTCAAAATTAGCAAATGTAAATTTTAGTTCGTTTCTAAAAAAATATTGCAAACTTAATGTTCCAAGTGATCGGTCTCTAAGAAGAAATAATGTGAACGGGCTATACTCGTCGGTGTTAATTAATATTAAGGAAGAAATTGCAGATAATTATTTTTACATATCTGTAGACGAAACCACTGATTCCTCAGGAAAGTATATTGCTCATTTATTGATTGGTGTTCTTAAAGAAGATACCTTACCAAAATCTCATCTTATTTCATGCCAGCAACTTGAGAAAACAAATGCTTTAACAATTTCGCGTTTTATACAAGAAACATTAGCAACTTTTTTTCTTCCGACAACTATTCCTTCTAATAAATTACTGCTTATTTTATCGGATGCTGCTCCTTATATGGTGAAAGCAGGACAAAATTTAAAAATATTTTTCCCAGATTTAATACATGTTACTTGTGTAGCGCATGGATTAAACAGAGTTGCAGAGGAAATACGAAAAAAGTTTCCTCTTGTAAATACCATGATATCCAGTGTCAAAAAAGTATTTCTTAAATCTCCTATAAGAATTCAACTTTATAAAGAAATGCTACCTAACATTCCTCTTCCACCACAAACTATTTTAACGCGATGGGGAACATGGTTAGAAGCAGCAAATTTTTATGCAGATCATTTTGTTAAAATAAAGAACATAATTGATACGTTAACAGATGAAAGTTCCCAATCTCTTTTGGATTCTAAACAAACTTTTCAGAGTAACTTGCTTCAACAAGAACTTTCATTTATAAAATCAAATTTTAGTTTTGTTCAAAAAACAATTACTCAGTTAGAATCACCAAAACTGTCATTGTTCGAAAGTACAGCATTAATAAAAGAATTTGCGTCATGTTGTCGGAACGTTAGAGGTAATATTGGAAAAGATATTTTAAAAAAATTTGAAGCTACTATGGAAAAAAATAAAGGTTACCATATTCTTTCTGAAGTAGTCAGTGTTCTAGCTGGAAATATTTCGGAAACAATTAATTTAGAACCAAATGTTTTGGTTAGTTTGAAAAATGCTCCCGTTACATCAGTTGATGTTGAACGAAGTTTTTCCATATATAAATATATGTACTCAGACAGAAGCCACAAGTTTTTGTTAGAAAATTTTGAACACCACTTGGTCATTTATTGTTACCATAATTCTAAATAAGTTTATTCATACTTAAAAATGATGTAGTTACTTAAAATAAATGTAAATCTTAATGAATAGTAGGAAATATTTAGTTATGTACACTTTTTTTTTTAAATAAAATTGTTACTATTTTACGATTTTTTTATTTATTTGTATGCATATTTTGTAAAATATTTGCATATTTTCGGGTAAACACGTGCATATTTATGCGCATATTTTCTACATTTTTATTTGCATATTTGCCGAAGTCTAGTTATAAGTCATGACTTTTAAAATGTACCTTATTTTCTCTATTTGTATCATAAACCTACCGCTAATAACCCCAATGGTTGATGTGGATAAATAAAATGAAAAAGAAAAAAAAAACACTGCAATAGTAAATGCGCTTATCGCCCATCAATCCTTGACTGGAAAAACCATCAGCATCACTAATTTCAGAGATGTAATTGCCAATAAGATGTTTAAAAAAAGGCTTACGGATTTAAGCATTCCATATCCATCTGAAACCGCTAAAAGTCACAGTTAAGTTGACATCAAATCTAGGGGAAGATGTACAATATGTTATAAAATAAACAGCGGGAAAAATGGCCGAGCTTACGCTATCAAACAGACTAGTCGTGTAAAACTGCACTGCAAATGATGCAAACGTAAATTTTTATATATGGAGTGTTTTTTTAATAGCCACAATTTTACTGTACGCAAGTGATAGGCATGACCAACTATGGTACACACAGTCTACTATAACAATATTAATTTTCTATATTCAGGAACTGTGTGTACTTTGTTTTGACACAGTTATCAAAGATTTATTTTTTTTAATAAAAAACTCATTTCGTATTGTTTGTATATGTAGTACTCTCTCGCTCTTCTCTCTTCAGCCTTCAGTAATCCAACTTTGGACATAGGCCTCCCCCAAATCAATCCAGTATTTTCTATTTTGTGCCACTTGCTTCCAGTTGTGCCTTCCGATATTCTTAATGTCATCAGCCGATCTCATTTGTGGAATCACCCAATTGAAAAAAGAACACAGGTCGTTCAAAAAAGACTGTACTCCAGAAAGAAAATAGAATAGATTAAAAAATAATAATAAAGGCATAAACATGTATTTTCCTACTCTTTTAATATTAAAAATACGTAAATAAAACCTTGAATTAAAATGTAACCTTTGAAATCTGTGATAAACCCATCACTTGAACAATAGCGCCGATGTATGTAGTTGAAATTTTTTACACTTATTTGAACTGTTTATTTTCTTATTATCTACATATGAGTTGTGACCGATATCACAAACTTATTTATTATCCACAAAGAGGTTCTTCAATACCTAAAATTATTACTATACAAATATAATTCGAAATATCGTCAAAAAGTAATACACATTATGTAAAATTTAAATTTTTAATAAAAAGTAAAAGATTAGGCATTACTTATGGGGTTCAAAGAACGAGCCTTTACGAAGATTGAAGTACTAATAAGACCACCGCAATCTGGCGTACCTCGGGGTAATGATTAATTAATTAATCGGCTAATTCTTAAGTCACCCTTTTAATATGATTTTGTCAAATTGGTCCTTTTTAGAACCAACTATTCTTATAACTATGTCTATAACTGTTAAGGGCATATCTAAAGATAAAGAAACTTTACTTTACTAAAACTTATCAGACATATGCGCTAAACACGAATCTGACGTATTTCTAGAGCAGAAAACACATATAGGGCCTAACCTAGGGTATTTGGTATTAAGCTGATCACTGAAAACCATATTATAGATATAGACATGCTATCTTTGTCGGAGAAGAAGCAAAGTCGCGTAGAGATTTTCATCAAACATTTAATTTTAAAGCTATTAGTATAAAAGTCTAAAAAAACTATAAAAGTCTAGGGAACATAATATCTCACTGTAGGTTTATTTTATAGATTATCGTAAAGCGTTCGACAGAGTCAAATGGATATACTTATGGCTGATGCCAAAAGAAATATGCCTACAACACCTATTTTCGCTTATAACTGAACTGTACGAAAACACTACTTGACCAATTAAAGTAACATTAAAAGTAGATTGAAAATCAAATGTATGTACCTAAGTATCCGAGAAAAAATTTCTCAAACGATATTAATATTCAAGTAGATGTTAAACAGCATCTGACAAAGCATGCCGAAATTACAGCTCGTTCCAGAAAGAATTGTAAATATAACCTCAATCTAAAATAAGAAGGAACGTGGTTAAAAAAATAGTGGTTAACCTAAATACAGAAAGTCAAACAGAAGATGTGATTTGATGTTTATAAAATACGGCTTAATAAGAAAATAAAGCTTACTATATTTTTACTTATTATATTCATAAAAAAATATCGACGTAAAATCGTAAAATTTAACACGTTTCCATGGCCTTTTAGTGAAATTTTACTTCTTATTACGATACCGGATCCTGTAAAATTTTAAATACATTAAATCTACCGTAAATTATAAAACATATTCTTAGATTAAAATGAAAACTTCTTAATATTTAGGGAATATACCGTTCACAATTATGTGATAATGTGTAGGTGTCACTATTCTTTTAAAAGAGATTTATAAAATTGTGAAGACACCGCGACATTGCACGATCATGTGTCATACGGTTTTATCTTTCACATAAACATCGATAGTTTGTAGCTTTGGGTGTATCACTTTGGGATTTATTTAGTTTGGGATTTGTATGTCCGTATCATATAAGTTGTCTAGTTATTATAGTGTATATAATGTCGTATGGTAATTCCATTTTATTTAACAATAAAACACTGAAAACTTTGTTTTCCTCTGCTTCTCTTTCCTAACTATGGTCTTCATTGTTGTATTTCGTGTTTCCATCTTTTATCCTTTAGTCGGGCATTGTGTCCTGCGAAGCTCCCTTTTAATTTGACAGCATGTTCTTCTGCGTCTTTTACTTTGGTTTTGCTTCTAATCCATTTGTTTTTTTTTTGTCTATAAGTCTTATCCCGACCATTGATCTTTCCATCACTCTTTGTTTAATTAAATTGTAATTATGTATTAAAAATGTAATTAAAATAAAATATTCTTAAAAAAAGTTGTTAGTCTCTGGCAGGCAATTAAAATCAAAATCCCAAGTAGTCAAAGTGTTAAATTTTTCTAGTTATTATTTTCCTCTCTTTCCCGCATTATTTTCACGCCCAGTCTACATATTATTTAGATTAGTTTGCTCCCAAATAATGGTAAATTTAAAAATGCACGTACCTTAGTTTTGTTAGCAACTTCCTAGTTTGTTTTATTTTTTTTATTTAATTACATAACATCTGTTAAAGATCACCCTGTAAGTCCAAAAAATGAGCACAAACTATCCTGACCCACCTATATAATTAGAAGTTGATTGATATGTTATTATATATACCTGTTCATAATTACATCCTTGTGGTATCCCATCTCATCTTATAATCTCGTTTTGCGTCAGGTTAACACTGAGATGGGAAATTGTTTTTAGACAAAGATTTAAAAGATACATATAAAACACTTGATGCTAGGTGCATTGTGCTTTTTTGAACAACGATATTATCATTAATATGTCTATAATTATTCAAAAAAAGTATAAGAATAAGGCGGTACTTCCTTATATTTTTAGTTACATTGTTCGAAAAGTAATTATTTTTACTACGCAACCTTCTATACGTTATAAATAGGGTTATGTAGGTGCAAATTAGCATTTACAACAAAGGGTTTCAGTCAAATAAATGGGCTTTAATGTTTCCCGAATATTTTTCGATAAACTGAACGGTCTTCTGAGCCTTTCGAGTTAAAATTATTATTTATAGATACATAGAGAAATGCGAAAATTTTAATGCTATTTAGATTTGCTCATCTCCAATTTTAGATGACATATAAAAGCTAACCGTGTAAAATACGGAGAGAAAATAAAGAGAGGAGTCAGGCAAGGCTGCATACTATCACCTCTCTTATTTAACGCTTATTCTGAAGAGGTAATTCGAGAAACTCTGGAAGATGAAACAGTCGGCATAAGAGTAAATGGAGTCTTAGTTAACAACATCAGATATGCAGATGATACAGTAATAATAGCCGATAGTTTACAAGACCTGGAAAGACTCATAAGTAAAATAGTAATGTGTAGTAGGGAGTACGGACTCTCGCTCAACATCAAAAAGACGAAGTTTATGAAAATTTGTAAAAACAACCATAATACTAACGAAATCTTGACAGTAGAAGGCCAGCCGATCGAAAGAGTAAAAAAGTACACTTACCTAGGAGCACTTATAACAGAAAATAATGACTACACTGCAGAAATCAAAGTCAGAATCGAAAAAGCACGTTCTAATTTTATGAAAATGAAAAAGGTCCTATGTGGCAAAGATTTAACATTAGCTCTTAAAGTACGCCTAACAAAATGTTACGTATACAGTGTACTATACTATGGAGTGGAATCATGGACGTTAAATCTAGACACAATGAGACGACTTAACGCCTTTGAAATGTGGACCTATAGAAGAATTATGAGGGTTTCCTGGGTAGATAGAGTTACGAACAATGAAGTACTGAGAAGAATAGGTAAAGAGAAGGAAGTTGAACTAACAATTAAAGAAAGAAAGCTACAGTATCTCGGAAATGTGATGCGGGGTGAGAAGTATGGCATCCTGCAACTCATAATGCAAGGAAAGATAGATGGCAGAAGAAGCATCGGAAGAAGACGAATTTCATGGCTCAAGAACCTGAGAGAATGATTTGGATGCAGCTCCAAACAACTTTTTAGAGCTTTAGAGCTTTTAGAGCTGCCTTAAAAATTAAAATAGCTATGATGATTGCCAACCTCCGTAGCGGAGATGGTACCTGAAGAAGAAGAAGTGTAAAATACCGAAATAATTAAAGTTACGAAATAACGATATATAATGCTCGGTTTGGTGTTCAGTACTTAGGGTATTGGATAGGAACTTCATTCCCAATTGAGCTTTCCTTCGAGTCTAATGTAATAAATGTTTTTCATCTAATCCTTGTTGTTCTTGGACTGACAAGTTTACAATTTGACATGAGTGGCGAATATTTCAATAGTTTTAGTCGCAGTAATGACAGTTGGAGTCATAGAGTATTTCCAGCAAAATAAAAAGAAGTGAGATATTGGAGAGGAAGTTTCAGTCTGCTTGTGAAACAGCTGACGTGCCATCTGAATCCCATACTTGACTGTACAACGAGATGGATTTCCATACATAATATGATTGGATTTGGTTTAAAAGTGAGAACTGGCATTAACATATTGTGCATATCTATCACCGAATTGAATGATTCTCAAATGATAGTGAATGGCCAATACTCGAAAAAAATACATAAGTTTCTGTATGTTAACTGTACATTACCACTAGTCATTGTAGCATTCAATCTCTTGCTCGATAAAATTAAATCCATCGTAAAACAATTAGATGAGAAACCTAATCGATCTGAGTGACTAAAAGGCTCATTCTGGGTTTTCAGGCATTTTTTTTAACACTGGGATATTTACAAAAATGTTAAAAAAAACTTACTATTAATTATAAAGTTAGACCCCCAGTATCGCACAAATATTGTATACTTTTCTGCTGCACTACAAGCAAATAGGATCGCTACATTTTATGCATTTGTATAATATTTTTCTCTCTTTCTGACCTGGGGAGACAGAACATATTTTGCATTTGTGAAGTTTGTCAGATGGAAATTCTTCGGTGGAATTTTCTAATTCTTTAGGAATGACTTCACATATAAGTGACCTTATATCTCTAAAAAGATTTAGAATTAATAGACGTCTCATTAGAAGTGGTTCTATGAGTGTTATAATAGCCAAACTTTGAATAGAGTTGATCCTTTTCATTGAGTGATTTTGACTGTAACAGAAATATAAGATAAAACTATTGACAAAATTATTGGTTTACGTATAAAATATTCCTAACGGCCATCTACTGGTTCTTCTTTTAGATGAATATAAAGTAGTTTTCGTATCCAGAATGTCTACACTACTTTTTATTTTGTTATAATAACAGACAATATCCGGTTTATTTTATTAGGGTCTGTTTTAACCCTATCATGCGTGGACGATATAAGCACAACTGATCTGTTGATTTTACAAACCAATTAAAAGAAAGTTAAAGATTAATTAGTATAATATGTATATATAAAAGCTATAAGCTCCCGAAGAAGCTGAAGCTGTTTTCACTTGAAGATCCTTTTTGTGTGGGGGATCATCCCATTCTGGATTTGGTTTTACAGTTTCTTGTCTGACTTCGCTGTTTCCACTACTTTTCTTCATTCTTCTCTTTCTTTGATGGTCCCTTCTATATTTTCAATTTCCATATTCCTTAAGTCTTCTTCCAATTGTTGTCTCTATCTTAGTTTAGATCTTCCTCTGGTTCTTTTACGTGGTGATATCCATTTCGTTTTAACTCTTAACGGAATTATCTCGTTATAACTCTTCTCTCTTCTCATTATGTGTCCATACCATCTAATTCTTTGTACTTTTATTGCTCTATATTCTCTTACCTTCTCTTCGTTTTCCCTCTTTGGTCACAGTATTTTTCTTATAACCTTCTCAAAAAATTTCAATTCTTCTTCTTCTCTTGCTGTTAATGTAAATGTTTTTACAGCATATACTACTATTGATCTTATGCTCTTTTTATAGTTTTTCATTTTTATGTTTCGGCTTATCTTTTTATCTCTAAACATTTTTTTATTTCTATCCTTCATTTTGCCAACCACTTTCTCTGCTGCATTGTTTATTACTTGTATGATTTTTTTCCAATGTTCCTCCGTATGTTGTTCTTTGAACTGTATCTCTGTATTTACTTCATGTACAAATCTTCTTCTTACTTCCTTCTCTTTCAATGTATCTACGTCACATTTTCTCTGTGCTTTCCGCCTTTCATTCTCCGTTGTTTTTATTTTACATTTGTAATTACAAGCATATTTTCTAAATCCATGTTGGCCGCTCTGTGAGATCTAACGTCATTTATCGATTGTTTGTGTGCCTTTTTAATCAGTACATGGTCTATTTGATTTCACTCCAGACTTCCTGGTCAACGCTTTTTTAAATATCTTTGCAAGGCTAGTAATGAGCGATATAGTCCGGCACTACACTTTTATCGTAATTTTTAAATATGGGTACGTGCAAATTTAGCCTAATAGTCAGTTATTTGAAGATTCAAAGCAATCTGAGAAAGTATTATTTACCATTTCAGACCTACTTTTTACGAAAATATGATCAACTAACCTACCAGAATCTCCTTAAATTCTAGTGTTTTTATTTATCATAGATAAAAGTTATGTTGTCTTAGCAGACAACACATTTATTGCCAACTTGGACGACGGGAGAATCCGTGAGCCAGTTCTATTTTTTTAAAGCAAGGGTTAGTTTTTTCATAATAACCTCTTAGAGTAGTATTTTATTTTAATTTTTAACAATATATATTACAGAAAAAAAGAATCACGCCAGACGCGTTGTCGTCAGTGGACAATGTTTGTGAAACTGTAGTGCTGCGGAAAGCGCCAGGTGCAGTGCGCAAGAAAAAATATTTTATTGAAATACGTACATACAAATAAAATGTATCATAAAATATATTTTAAAAATATAAATAAGGACACAGTAATCAACCGGATAATAATAAAAATTCAAACGAAAATAATATTTTAATTTAAAATAACTGAGACTACCTGCTATATATACGGTTTGCATGATATATACGGAAACATGGAGTTAGAGAGAATCCGGTACCTTCAAGACATTGGGAGCAAAAGTAAACGGCATCCTTCCTAACTCTACCATTAGTCCAACATACCTGACGTCTTCTTTTCGCCTTTCCATTTTCACCTTTGGGGTAATATTCGGGCAGATGGTATACTTTAAATCTTGGGATGGGTTCTGCAGGTGGTGGCCCAAGTAATTCAAGAGCCTGATTTGACACGCATGGATAGCAGTTTTTTATACCAAATAAGAGTTTTATGCTCACAACTGTAGGAAGATAACATTTGATCAGTATGTTCTACCTTCCACATAAAATCGTTATATCTATTTATGGGTTGTGGTTTCTGCTTTACCTGCCCTCGTTTATTCGTAGTTTTTTGCAATTTTCCATTAACTTCACTGGATATGCCTCCCTACGGTTCTTCCACTTTGTGACACATATGTCTCGAGAATTATACTGGGTTTTTCAATTTTTTGCTAAAACTTCAGGTGGATTTCCTTTTCGTTTAACCCTTAGTGTGCCCGTAGCATATGTTTGGTTATTTAATTAAGTCTCAGTGAGATTGACGCTATTATAGAAGTTGTCCATGTAGACCGCATGACCAGCACTAAGTTTTTCTTCTAATAAACATAAACCCTATTTTAAGTATGTTTTGAACCTTCCAACTGAACTATCACATGACCCTGAGTAGACAAGTTTTAATACCAGCCCATTCGGCTCATATAGTGAGTACAACCTTACACCAAACTTGTATCGTTATGATGTATTGCCGAAATTTTAGGCAGTCTCTATAATGTAATCCGGCTCGAAGGACCATGAACAAATTCCCTTCGCTGGCTCAGTGGAGATGTTCGTTCTGTTGTAATGGAAACACCAAATAATAGTAGCAGAGTTTATTGTTGAGACGTACACTATGGGTGTAGACCCGGGATTACTTTGAGTAGAGACTGATGAAGTTGATCGTTGAAGACTATATGTTCGTTGAGTGAATATTGATTGAATGCTTCTCTAGTCAAGAGATATTAGTTTTATATAAATTCTATTTGGGTCAATATTTTTCGCGTACCTAGCGTGATATGTGTATTTAATTTATGTAAATTGTTTAACTTTGTCAGTACTTTTGACTGATGTCCAAATTATTATTTATAATTGACCAAATGTGTATGTAACCTAATTAACTACGTGTGTGTATTTAATAACAAATAGATTCATTCGGTCTACTGGGTGATAAAATTATACTGTCCAATTTCGGATATGAATTCTGAAGATTTGATATTGGACACCACACTATCATTGATTCATTTAACGAGAGTTCTTTATTGGGGTAATAAACCTGCATTCATTTTATCACTGAAAAAATTAATGAATGTCTTGACTTTTCGGATTTGTGTTCGAATGACTTGATTTTGGCGATTTTTGAATTGCAGAGCTCTTAAAATAAGAAGAAATCTGTTTCGGTACACAAAGCTTAAAAATGCAATGAGTTGATTTACTCGAATTTTTATCATATGAAATAGCAAACTGAAAAACTTCTTTAATTCGTCAGCAGTTATATGTTATTCTTGATTTAACTCCGGAACTTTCACACAATAGTGTGTGTGACAGCGTGTGCATTTGTTTTGGTACAAAAATCATTGTAAAAATCGTAAATCGATTAAAATAATCGATTGGTTCTGTTCCATTTACGTCAACCTGGTATTTTATTGAAATTAAAACTAATCTTTTGAGGCTTAGTGAATGCCCTTGGTCAAATTTTGGATCCCTAAGACTGGTGATGTCGGCGGAAATGGAGAAGAGTCAACTCAAAGAGGCGCTGAATGTTGACAGTTATAACTACCTTAAGATTCATCACTAGAACTAGCTTCGTCAATATAGTCTGGATCATCTTCAGCATCACACTCTTCTATAAGTTGCAGAAGTTCTTGATCAGACAATGGCTTTCTGTGCCAAGCTTGATCACACTTTGCAAATTTTTTCTGGTTTTCCATCACTGGAACAGCCCGGTAATTAATCCATGAGAACTGCCAATAAATAACTTCTTTATACTAAAACAAATCCTTGATAGGAGCAAACGAATGCACCTGCCGAGTTTATATTACATGCAGGTTACTACTTTATGTGATTTTAGCTTAAAATACTGTCTAAAATGCTACTATAAAAAAATAATGACACAAGATCATAATAGTTACCTTTTTTAAAGCCCAAATAGATTTTGCAATTTAATTCCTTCAAACGAGTCACCTGAATATAAGTAAGCACACACACACTCGGAACCAACGTAGCGGGTTATACACACCATACTCGAAGCCGGGTAATATTATGACCAATGAACATAAGACCCTCGAAAATGCGTCAAAAATATCAATACTGTTTAAAATTACATGATACTTACAGGCAAAACATTTACTGTTATTCAATCATCTAAACCAACATAAAAATTATTTTCATTAGTTGATGATGATCTGTAGATTATAGTTATTGGTGTGTTTTTAACATTTCAACAAATTATAATTATGTCTAATTTATAAAACAAAAATAATAGTTGCACCTTTTCACAAATTCGTCAGTCGTGACATCTGGTTAATTGAAATAACAAATTGTGTATACAAAATATTCACCATAAACAGATAGTGGATGTGAGAACTTTGATGTCACCCAATGTGGGAAGCGATCACTATTTGGTACTTGGTAAAATTAGATTCAATGAAAAATGGAAAAGGAAGCTTAAACCAACCAATTCAGATGAAATATTAAAAATAGAAAATTTGAGAGATGACTCCATAAAACCATTATATAAAAAAAGGCTAGAACAGAAAATGCAAATGGAGAATATCGAAAATAAAAAGAAAACTTAAGAAAAATGTTCTGGATGCTGCCCGAGAAGTACTTGGAATGAAAATAATAAACAAAAAGTGGTCAACGAAAACACCATGGTTTACACTAGAGGTTAAATAAAAATATCACCAAAAAAAGAAAGCTTTCCTAAAATATCCTAAAATAAAAGTAAAAAAAAAACGAATGAATCATATGAAGAGTATAAAAGAATAAGAACTGAAACTCATCAAATGGTAAGAAAAACATATTACTGGGAAAGATTCACAAAAGGAATAGAGATGGATTCTATGGACAACAGAAACAAGTATGGCGCTTCATAAGACAACAAAGAAGTGAAATGCAAGAACTAGTTGAAATAGAACACATACGAGAGGATACATGGATGGCCTTCCTGACAGAAATGTTTAAAAAACAAAACGAAGAACCTTTACCAGAAACGCCAAATATAATAACTGAGGAAAAGACCGAAATTTCCCAAAACGATGTGAAAGAAGAAATAAACAAATTAAAAAACAGAAAGTCACCAGGAGAAGATCAAATACCAAATGAACTCTTAAAATATGGAGGTGATTACCTTATACAACAACTGCAACTTTTTATTAATAAAATAATCACCACGAACAGAATACCAGATGAATGGAGGAGAGCGATCATGGTGATGTTCTTCACAAAAAGAGATAAGAAAGACCCCAATAATTATCGAGCAATAAATCTATTAAATACAACACTCAAATTGACAACAAGAATAATAGCGACAAAAATAAACGAACGAATATCTCCGCAAGAGGAACAGCAAGGATTTCGGAAAGGAAGACCATGCACGGATGTAGTTTTTGTAATAAGACAAATAAAAGAAAACGCTGGAGTCGCTGGAATACAACAAACCAGCATATATGGGTTTGATAGATTTGAAGAAAGCGTTTGATAGAGTAAGAATTCGGGACGCGATACATTTATTATATGAAAAGGGAATATCACTGGATTTAGTAAAAACCATTGAGAATATATATAAAGATAACATAGCTATGGTAAGATGTAAAGGAAAACTATCGCAACCTATCAAATATGAAACTGAGATTAGACAAGGAGATTCGCTGAGCCCATTATTATTTAATCTGATAATGGATGAAATCATAAAGAAAGTTCAAAAAAGGAGAGGATATAGAATGGAAGGAAAGGAAATAAGGATAATATGCTACGCCGACGACGCCATAATAACAGCCGAAAATGAAGACGACCTACAAAGATTAATTAAAGAATTCGAAGATACGGCGCTCATATACAACATTGAGATCTCAACAGAGAAAACTAAAGCGATAGTGAAATCAGCGGAACCGAGACGATGTAAACTAGTCGTAAATAACAAAATAATAGAACAAGTGATGGAAACTGAATACTTGGAAATAAAACTGTCTCAAGCTACGGAAAAGTGGAAGAAGAAGTACAAGAACAAGTGAACATGGCAAACAGAGCAGAAGGATGTCTCAACAACACAATCTGGAGAAACAAATACCTCACAACGGAAACGAAAACCAGGATATATAAATCAACAATAAGACCGATAATGACGTACACAGCGAAAACAAGAGCAGATACGGCGAAAACAAAAAGACTACTGGAAACAACAGAAATGAAAGTCTTACGAAAAATAACAAACCAAACTCTAAGAAACAGAGTAAGAAGTGAGGAAATACGAGCGAGATGTGGTATAGAGGAAATAAACGCGTGGACCAAAAGAAGAAAAGTGGAATGGAATCAACACATCGAAAGAATGACAGAAAATAGAATAGTACGAATAGCAAGAGACAAATCGCCAAATCGAAGAACATTATTGGACGACCGAGGAAAAGATGGTCAGACAACGTCAATTGAGGCTAAAAACCGAAGTAAAACAGGCATTAAGACACTAATATATCAGGGATTATTCAGGTTTCAGTTAGACATATATAATCAAAAATTATAATTTATAATACAATAAATAACAGTTGCACCTTTTCTGGTTAATTCAACTAACTGACATCTGGTTAATTGAAATGCCAAATTGTGTGAACACAAAGTGAGACGTGGCCAATTGACCTAAACGGGTGCAAAAAATATTTAAAAACCAAAAAGTTAAACAGGATTGCCTGTCCCCAAGACATAACCATGTTTATATAATGGCACAAAAATTTCACTTTAGTATGTCCGAACATCAAAACCTGTTTTCTTTTTTTATAAAATATCTAAAATTATCTTTAATAAATGAAAATTACATTCATCTCAGCATCGAACGAGCGGCAGAAAAATAAAAATTGTTTTTTAATATGGGGTTCCACTCTCAAAAAATAAAAATCATTGGTCTCTTTTTTAATTTTCTAGCCAACAAAAAGCGGTTGATTGAGCTGTCAGCCTCGGGGGGAACAAAGCCTTTTTAATCACCTAATTACATGTCTGACTCTCTAGTTGGCGGTATTATGGCAACTCAATTGTTTTTTTCTATTATGTATCCTGACGGCTCTGGGTGATTATTAAGATATGGACTTAATTTTAACTAGAAATCTACTTTTTTATCTAGATTAAAATGCGGGATGTGATTTATGAATATTTATCGAGATAATAAAATATGAATTAATTTCTTTCTCACCATTCTGGCAGATGGTGTTTGTAATAAAATTAGTTTCGGTTAAATTAATATAAAATATGCATTTGGGTAATAATTATTTTTGTTTTATAGACTCAGTTATGAACTCTTTAAACAGGATTTCATTTTACAACATCATGTATGAATGGGTTTTGTCCAAGTGATTATTGTCCATGTAAAGACTACAAGGATAGTATTCTTCAAATATCTAGTAAAATTGATGCCAGCTTTAGGGATATTAACATTTTAAAAATTCCAATAAAGAACTAGAAACTATATCTATGTATGAAGACATCTCTAACACAAATAAAAAAAATAAAATTCGTTTAACAGTAATTACGGGTATAAAACACACACAATGTAAAAGTGTCCAAAAACTGAAAGAAGAAATTTCAATTAGAGCGAAGGAAGTAATATAGAAGACAAGCTAATAAACTACTTAGAGGAAAAAACATGTACGCAATGTATTCATTCTTTAATAAAAAATCTGAAAGAAAATCGATTAGGATTAAGTCTCATGGAAAAATTCTGATCAAAATATGTAGGTTATATAGATAGATAAATAGATAGTTAGATACATAGATAGTTTATTTGACTGTAAGTTACAACAAGGTTTACAGCAAGTCAAAACTAAAATTATAAATATTAAACATTACATACACTTTCGTAATATTCATTTAATGTATAAGGACACATGGTCACCAGGTACTCTTTGACTTGGTTTTTAAAAGCTGTAGTTGAATTAATGTTTTTAAATTTTTGAGGAAGTTGATTATACAGTAGTAAACCACAGACTGTAAATGACTTCCTACGTATTTCTAAATGACGATAGTGTATAACAAACTGTCTCTTATTTCTTGTGTTGTGTGAGTGAATATCACTGTTACGTAAAAAAGTTCTTTTATTTTTATGAATTAGTATCAATAATTCCCAAATGTAAATTCCATACACTGTTAATATTTAAATCTCTAAATAGGTTTTTACAAGACCAACCATACGGAACACCTGCAATACATCTGACAATACGCTTTTGGGCCTTGAAAACGTACTTTATACTTATAGAAGAGCCACCCCAGACAGTTATACCGTAACTCATTGTCAATTGTACCCAAATTTCTCAATTAATAACATTTAAAATTGAGTTTTTTACATACATTCCAACAATGAGCATTAAAAGATAAATGAGAGTCGAAAGTCACTCCTACAAAACTTTACATCACTACAACCCAAAATACCCTCACCATTGATTGGAATATTTAAATCAGGTTTAGTAGAATTTGAACGGGATGTAAATGATAAAAATTTAGTTTCGTGAACATTGAACAGGACTGATTACTGGACCAATCAGAGAAGGTCTTCGGCGAGTTTGTTATTTCATCTTGTAAAAATTTATGTCTTTATCGCGATATAGCATTGTTGAGTTATCTGCATAAACTGATACAAATGCATCAGACATTACATATGGTAGATCATTAATATACAAAATAACTAATATCGGGCCCAATATGTAGCCTTGTGGTACTCCTTTGTTATTAACAATCGGATCAGACATTGAAATCTTGAAGTTATTTTTCACTCTAACTATTTGGTGCCGGTCTTTCAGATAGGAACCAAACCAGCTATGGACAACTCCCCTAACACCATATCTGTACAATCTATCGAGGAGTACATCGTGTTGCACACAATCAAAAGCACGACTGAGGTCACAAAAAATTGTAGTTGGATTTAAACTGTTTTCAATAGAGATTAAGACTTCCTCATAGAAACTGTTAATGGCTGTGAAAGTAGAAAATTTATTTCGAAATCCATGTTGATGCTTTGTGATAATTTGGTTGATATCTAAAAATAATAAAAGTTGTTTTAGCATTGCATATTCAATAATCTTAGATATCACAGGTGGAACAGAAAATGGTAGAAAATTTGACATTAATTCAGGATCACCTTGTTTTAATACCGGTAAAATAATAGAAGTTTTCAGCATACTGGAAAAAAACACCAGTATTGAAAGAAGCATTTATAATATGAGCAAGTGGTGTCAAAATCTGAGACGCAATTTTCTTAATTAATATACCTGATATTTCATCAAAACCATACGATGCTTTGTTTTTTATTTTATATTTTATTATGTCTAAGATATCTTCCTCTGTTTCATAAGATAGGAACAAACTATTTTAAATAAAATCGTTGGAATGCTGAAAATTTAAATCAGGTTTAATTATTTTACTAATTATATCTATTGGTGCATCTATAAAGTAATCATTAAATTTGTTAGATATTATCTCTGAATCTGTAATCCTAGTATCATCTATTTTTAGACAGATATTTTTGTGATTTTTTTGTTTTCCATTAAGTTTATTTATAACAGCCCATGTGGTTTTGTTTTTGTTAGAGGATTCAGAGATTTTGTTAAAATAAAACTGACCCTTTGTGGACTCAACAAGAACTTTGTGCTGATATTTTTTTTGTGTATATGGAGTTTTTAGCTCAGGGTATGCCTTACTCAAGATATACAAATCCTTTAGACTGTCTGAAGAAGATTTTATTTCTTTTGTGACCCATGTTTTTTTATTTGGTTTTGGTAATGTTTAGTTTTTCTAATAGGACAAGTAATATTGAAATAGAACTGTAATTTATCATGAAAGGCATTATATTTACTTTCAACATCCATAGCGCCTTCATGTGTTACTCTGAAAATATTTCGAAATGATGTCATAGTTGTATTAATAAAATTCAACCTTAAAAGGAATATATCGTGATCCGATTTAGTATTTACATTTACAGTACCTATACAATCATCACAATTTGTATATACCTGATTAAAAATATTTCCGCATGTGGAAGTCGACCTTGTAGGTGTAAAGTTCCTGGGTGACAAACCATAAGATGCTAGAAGACCAGAAAATCTGTGTGAATTATTTAGTGTCATGAAATTTACATTAAAATCGCCTGTTAAAAATATGAATTGATTTGGTTTAAAAGTTGAATTTAAAATGAAACTAGCAAAAAAGTTATCATAACAAATGGAACAGTATAGGTATAATCAGTAATCCAGTTTTTGGAAAAACCAATTTCGATAAATAAGGAAAAGTAAAAAAGCAATAACCTTGATGAAGAATGCTGGTGCTGTTCGTCCTGAAGAAAAAATATCTGCAGAACTAAAAATGGATACACTAAATTAATAAAAATTATCACATTGATATTTAACAGATACATAAATAGGGATCCTAAAAAATAATGAATAACATTGATAAACAAGAAAAGGAGTTAAGGAAATCCAAATTATTATATAGAAATAACAGTAACCAGAATGCTTAGCAGACTATATGGAAGAATAACAAAAAACCTTATATGTGAAAAATATAACTCATATGAATCTGAGGAGTAGAATGAGTTCGCAGCTGGTAGATCTACATTAGACAATATTTTTAGCACAACCCAAGTCATAAAAAAACTATTTAAGATCACAAGAATTACATTTACTAATGGTGGATTAACCATTAGTAAACAGTAACCGTACAGAGACTGTACATCTACTTAAATTTGGAAATAAAATATCGAACCAGTGTATCTTCAGTCCGCTGAGATAGTGGCAACAGAAAGGTAAGATAATGGGACTACCAATAGGTGGTACAATATTTCATATATTACATTACTTCTTCTTCTTCTGTTGGAGGGAATATGCCTCCAGTAAGTTATCGTTCCATCGGTTTCGTAGTCTCCTAGTCCTTCATGTTCTCTACCTTGCATCTACGTCATATATCCGTACTTCTAGCTCTGTCCCATAGTGTTTTGCCATTAATTTTTCTCTGTGTTTTCTAAAGTGTTTTTATCTCTGCTGTTTCTAACATCCTTTTTGTACTCTTTGTGTCAGGAGATGTTTCTGCCGCGTACCTCATTATAGGTCCGATGACCGTTTTGTAAATTCTGGGGTGTATACTAGTTCGCTCCCGCGGTCAGATTTTAATACCCCACAGAAAAGGAGCATAGGTAAATTCGCTCCGACCATATATTTCTTAGAAAAGATATTTGAATACTGTCTTCTGAAACTTTGTATTTACCTATTAATACAACACTACCATCATTATTTAAAAAAGGATGAGTCTCTTTTAAGCAATGCTACTATATAACATTACTTCTTACTTAAAAAAATATTAAAATTATAACGATAATATTACTAAAGTATTATGATGTTAGAGCTCATATTCCCTTATTCAATATTTGATTGGATTTTTCCGTATCAGAAGTTGCATCTTTGAAATGATTGGTAGGTAATTAGTATTGTACCTGAAATTTTATGATAAGAAATAGAGGTGGTGCGAATCTTAACATTATCACTTTAGTTCCAGTTTGAATGTCATTATACCTAGTTCATGATGGAGAAATCTGAAGTAAATAAAATGTTAAGTGGAAAGGGCAAGTCAATGTTAGTTATTGACAATTACAAGTATAACTTCCATAAAATGCTTGCTAATAATATCAAACGTTGGCAGTGTGTAGAAAGAAGTTGCAAAGCATTTGGTAAAACTTTAAATATTTGTAACAGTGTAGTCGAATGTAGTCATAACCATACCCATGAAAGTTTATCAAAAACAGTATTAAACCGGCAAAAATTAAGTAATAGTGTTAAGCGGAAGGCAATGGATGATTTGTGTGAAAAACCATTGAAGTTGATACACGGCGAAATTAAACAAACATGCACTAAAAGTCTTACTGTGGAAGATGTACATTTGATTAGAAAAAGTATTTATAATGGCAGAAAACAAGTTATTCCCAAAATTCGGAAGTGCGCGCAGGAAGTACATGACTAGTTAAACTCCATGGAAGTGACAATCAACCAAAAAGAACAATTTTTATTGAAAAATGATCCGGTAAACAAATTTGTTCCTTTTTCTTGTGTATCTAACTTAAAATTTTTAAGTAAATTAGAAACAATTTATGTTGATGGAACTTTTAAATACTGCACTAAATTTTTTATTCGGCTATTTAGAATCGGACTCGAAAATGGACACTATGTGCCATTGGCATTCTTTTTGCTTTCAAATAAGTTAACAAACTCATATGTGTTTAAAGACGGAGTATCAATAATTAAACTTAAATTTAAGTCCCAAGGTTGTGTATGCCGATTTCGAAAAAGCGACCCTTGCAGCTGTAAGTGAAGTGTCTCCATCTGCGAAAATAAACGGATGTAGGTTTCATCTCGGACAATCATGGTGGAGAAAAATTCAAAAAGTTGGTCTGGCTGCTGATTATTCAAACGACAATGAAGTCGAACCATACCTTAGATATATGTTTGGTCTACCTTTTCTAGATCTATTAGAAGTAGGTGAGTGTTTTGCTTTAGACTTTAGTGAAATATTACCAGCACAACACAAAGCCGTACAACAATTTGCTGACTACTTGGTGGACAACTATATTTCTGAAGAGCTAGACTTCCCTCCTGAGATGTGGGCGAGAAACAGTTCATCACTTGAGCGTACAACCAATGCCTGTGAAAGTTTCCATTCTAAATTTAATTCGTTATTTTACAATTTGCACGTCTAAAGGTGGAAAACAGTGAATAGAATGTAAATTTATAGCAATTATAGGTTTCTATCAATAAATTTCTCTTTATATAAATTTATTTTTGTATATATATACTTTATATTTATTTATGTAAATATCTAACTACCACTATTTGATATAATTTCTAATCTAAAATACAAAAGCTGCAGTACCTATTTTCCTGGTGTTAATTTTCCTAGAACTTAATAGATAAATACTTAATCCGCTTGACCACGAGAGCGAACTAGGTTATGGTTTTCGGAGCGAACTAGTATGTAATTAAGAGACTTAATTTAGAAGATCTTTGGTCTACCGATGGAACCGGAATAAGCTTATTTAGAGAGACGATGTCTTTACAACGATTTATTTTTTACAGTCTTGTCTTGTCTACAAGACATCTATACGCCAAGCGAATACCTTACTATTGATGAAAAGCTGGAGGCATTTAGAGGCAGTTGTGGTTTTCGCTAGTATATGCCGAAAAAGCCTGCACGATACGGATTAAAGATATTCGCTCTCGTTGATGCAAAATCATATTATGTTTTGAATTTAGAACTATACGTGGGATTGCAGCCATAGGGACCCTTCCAATTGAGCAATAAACCTAGCGACGTAGTTCTCCGACTTGTAACTCCGATATCTGGAACCAAACGAAATGTAACATTCGATAATTGGTTCACAAGTTATGAACTGATGCTGAAGATTTTAAAAGATCATCAACTGACGTCTACTGGAATTGTAAGAAAAAACAAAAGGCAAATACCTGAAAGTTTTATAACATCTAGTAACAGGCCAGTATATTCCTCAAAATTAGGATTTCAAGAGAGTATAACGTTAGTTTCACATGTACCAAAAAAAAGTAGTTCTTCTAATGTCAACTTTAACACACTCCTGATATTGACGATAATACTGGCGAAAGTAAGAAACCAGAAATAATTTCTTTTTATAACACTACAATATGTGGGGTAGATGTAGTAGATGAATTCTCGGCTTCATACAATGTTTCACGTAATAGCAAAAGGTGGCCATTACAATTTTTTATAACGATGACGATAGTCAACTGTGCAGGTATAAATGCTAGAGTAATTTATCAACAAAATACTGGCGATTTTCAGTCTAAACGAAGGGAACTTTGAAATTATTAGCAATACAGTTACTAACAGAATACAAACAAATTCGGTCCACCAACTTAAGGCTTCCGAGAAATTTACAAGTCCATACTGAAGAAACTGTAACAAATGATGAAGTGCAATCAGGTAAACGAATGAAAGTAGCCAAAAGATGTAATGTTTGCCCGAGAAAAAATGACAGAAAGACCTTTTATAATTGTGTGATTTGTAAAAAAGCTATATGTTTAGAGCAATCAGTGGTGCATTGTGATTCTTGTTATTTATCTTAAAACAATTAAAATGTATTCTGTATGTTATGTTTTTTCCAAACATTCATTTATTTTTACTAGTTCTCTGATCTCTTCTATATAATCGAGACAAAATGAGTGTGACGTTTTTTTATGCTGTATATTGAGATTTTTTTGGAATATTCAAGTATTTAGTTTGCAATTTGTTTCTAAACACTAGTTCCTTTTGATTTAAGTTTGTTATATGTTGAAATATAAATCACAATATAAAGTTTCTAAAAATGTCTTACTTTTATTTCATTTTTTTTTTAATTTGGGGTATCTGGTACCCCACCACACAGGTTAGTACATTTTAGTCTACCACACTGGCGCCGGATTAAAGCATTATATTATGAGGGCAATCAAATAGACCCAACAAAATAAATAAGTGAAGCATTCGTAGACTACTATCATAAGCTTTCCATAAAAAATAATATAATCAGTGATAATATTGCTTCCACTACGGAATTAAAAGATCTGACTCTCTGACTTCCTAAACAAGCCACTCACAATATAAGAAATGGAGGAATCCCTCTTATCCCTAAAAGACAGTTCTTCTGGCTCCGATGATATCGGATATCTGCTTGACATTTTTATTCACAACTGGATCAATAGTGATTTCCCATTAATCTGGAAAAAGCAACAATCATTCCCATATTCAAATCTAACAAATCTTCACTTTTACCTGAATCTTACAAGCCAATTTCCCTAACCTGCCCCATGAGCAAACTATTAGAAAAAATATTCAATAAGAGACTCATATGGTTTTTGGGAACTCACAAATTATTGATTCCCGAACAATCCGGATTTTGCCCATCCAGAACTACACTTAATAATATTATCGATCTAGAAAGTTATATTCACAAAGCATTTGCTACCAAAGATAAATGTCTAGCAATTTAATTTAATATTAATAAATCATTTGATTTTACATATAATAAAATCATCCTAAATAAACTACATCAATGGGGATTGAAAGGCAATATAATAAATTTCATATGCAATTTTTTATCTCGAAGAAAAATCCAGGTTTGCATTTCCGGTACACTATCTTCAACTAAGAAACGAAATTTCTATGAACGACGTCTTAAAAGACTTAAAGAAACCAGTTGTAGCTAGAGTATACGCAGATGACATGATTGTGTTCATCAAAGGAAAATATCTTAGCACTATGGCTCAAAGTCTTCAGCAATGCACATACCATCCTTTGAACGTTGGTCTACAATGTCTGGATACAATTTTTCCCTAAACAAAATAAACTGCATATATAATTCTCAAAAAAAACAACAGAATTGGAAGTACCATCAATATTTCTATACAACCAGAAACTAAACTACATCTCACATACAAATTTTCAAGTATGACATTCGACTAACGTCTATCGTTATAAATAAGTATTGCAAAAATCTATACTGCGAACTGGATGAACTATCACTATCTTTCAGATGACTGAAAATTGCTTCGACAGAAAACGCTGGAAATTAGGATGCGAGAAACGGCGCCAGCTGTAGAAGACTCGCCTATTATATAATATATTATACCAACGAATTCCTGTACTTAGAGGGCAAGGAAGACAAGCAAAAATAAAAACTGCCAGACCTTTTTACAAATATAAAGGGAGAAGTATCATGTTCTGGGGAGGCATTATGACCGGTGAAAAAGCTTCTTTAATTTCCATTGAACCAACTTTAGCAGCTAGCAGGTATGTTAATTTTGTTCTAGAACCTATAGTTAGACTCTCCTGAGGTGCAATAGGAGAAAATTTAATTTTTATGCATGATAATTTACCTCAACGTACCAGCAGAGTGACAGACTTCAATAAAACATAGAGATTACTGTTCTGGAGCGGCCTGCTTGCTCATTTGACCTTTACGTGACTTTAAAACAAGTAGTTTAAATTTTTTATTTCAAGAATTTATTGTTTTCTTTAATTTTTTTTATTGTTGATTAAATTGCTTTAAAATAAATATTGTATGACCTCGTATAAGAGTTTTTTTAAATTTACTTGAAATAATAAAATAATTCTATGTAAGTTTGGTTGTGTATAGAATCGTACCGTTAATTAGACTACATTCCATTAGTCTATAAGTATTCAGGCTGTTTATTAAAACCGTCAGCCAATTAAACTTTATAGAATCGTTTAATCCGATCGACTTGAACCCCCTTTAAGACCCTCACTTGGAGAAAAACAGCCGAGAATCGCATTTTTACCGTAGACACAGCAACAATTTAAATAATCTAAACATTTTTCAGGTCGTTTCTCACTGATGGATTGCAATGAACAGGCAACGTGCTACCACTGACAAACAGATATCTCCCCTTTTTGATGTAAATATAAGACCAAAGACAGTGAAGCCGCGTACCAAATATGCAAGGGTTACTTTGTTCCTTAAAAATTATAATAGCGGAAGTATTGAGTGACAAACTCATTCACAATAATAATATTATTTTAAATTAGAAATACAATTCAAGGATGATATCATCTTTTTATTGACATAAGGACAAGTAAAGGACAAATAGAACAATAATTATTACGATAATATCTTTAATTGAATAAAACTAAAGGTTATAAAGTATTTACTTTTTAAATAACGATAATACAAATAAAAAATAAAGGCAAACTAAATTACTACCAACAGCATTTATAGTTATTTAACCAACAAGTGCATTAATAAGAGCGATTACCAATTGAGATATTTTAACGCGTGAGCGAAGCGAGCGCGTTAATGTTCGAGATTGTTAATCGCCATTTTAATTCACGAGTTAAATATTTATTTACTTAACGATAAACAACAATTTTTTTAGCTTTCATTGACTTTATTCAAAGTTTCCTTAGTGGTAGTTTTATTATAGTAAACATTAATATTCGAAATGGTATAATTACTAAAATTAAAGGAAGATATTGATAAATGATTATCTGCTGTATAGCATTTTGACAAATTTACATTTAAGTCTTCTTGGACCTCTGTAAATTCTGTGATAGAAGAAGTTAAATTCTGGTGGAGTTAAATTAAACTCTTCGTCAATATCCATCCTTTGATTTTTCAAATACACAGAATTTTAAACAATAGAGTAAAGAATGACATACAATGACAAATAGTACTAACAGCGGCTACTTAATTTTAAATTAATTTTTCAGTGGGAATAAAAATAGGTATATGTTTGGTTGTCTACACCACAGGTCACTGCCAATCACAGAGCGTTTAATTTATGCAAGCAATGTATGTTGTGTTGCCTATAATGAAATCGTTCATTAATAGAAAATCATTCATTAATAGGGGGTCATTAATCAATGATTTTGAGGGTGTTAAAATTGATCATAAATGGACGGTCGACGGAAAAATTTTTTACAGCAGTAACTAGTCAGAAACCAATATTTTTTTGTAAAATTATCTTTGCTTTCATCAATATGCAAAACTGGCTCTCTTAATAATATTTCTTTATACGTTTCTATTTATAAATCAATATTCATATTAATAGTAATATATTTTTCAGATGTATCCTGCCTACTTATTTACCCACATTTCCTCCTTTTAGAGGGCCCTATTTATTTCTGAAGGTCAGTAACAACTGTGATAGATCTATCTGTATCCTGAACGGATCTCAATCGAATAATGATACATTATTGAGATCCGTCCACTCTTTGATGTTTTTCAACCATGAACATTTTATCACTGATAAATCCATGACAGAACCAGCAGTTCTTTCATGGATCTATCAGCGATAACTTTTCCTTTAAGACTTTAATATGAAACTAGATAGTAGAAAGAAATGACAGACTTACTTACAATCTATTTATTTAGTGGACGACGACAGATTTCGACTATTACAGTTTTCTCGTCATCGTCAGGTCGCCGGCAAAGTACAATATTTAGAATAGAATGATGAAAAAATTACATATTGTAAATCTACTTATTTAAACAAACCTTACATCAGGTGTACCAATATTACTTGTGTTAGTTAAAAAATTGAGGGCGATGTTAGGTCTATGTTGAGATGACGTGTTTCTAATGCTCATGAAAACCCACAGACGACACATAAAAGAGCATTAACAAAATGTAAGTACCACTTATATTATTTTAAACTAATTAAAAATCCCTTTTTTTAGGGGATAAACTGAAATGCGAAAATTATCAACGGCTTGTGCCTCTTTTAACCCCGGCTTAACCCTTTTGTGCACGGCGTACAAAATTTTTACTTACATACTAAACAAACGACTCAAACAACTAACTGAAAATATTGTCGGGGAATACCAAACCGGTTTCCGACAAGGAAGATCTACAACTGACCAACTATTCACAGTGAAACAAATCTTAAACAAATAGTGGGAATACGACATTGACGTCCACAATATATTCATAGATTTCAAATAAGCCTACCACTCAATTAATAGGAACAAGTTATATCAAATATTGCAGAGCTTTAATATCCCCAAAAATACATCCGACTGGTAAAAACAACAATGGATTCGTCAATAGCAACTGTCAGAGTCCAAAATGAGCTCACTGAAAACTTTACGATAGCACAAGGATTAAAGCAAGGAGACGGGCTGGCACCGACACTATTCAACCCGACCTTGGAATATGTGATAACACAGCTGAATATAGGAAGAGGTAATCTCCTAACAAATAAATCAATACAGATTGCCGCCTATGCCGATGATATCAACATCATGTCTCGCAGAACAGAAGAGCCGGCAGAAATATATTCACAATTAAAATCAAAGGCAAAATAGATCGGACTAGAAATACATATTCAAAAGACAAAAAAGTTAACACAGGCAAGAGCTAGGGGAAACAGACGCACAATTGAATTAAAGGACGATATTGAAACGGTAGAAAGTTTCACATATTTAGGAGTTACATTAAACACGGATGGAACAGAAGAACCAGAAATCCAAAGAAGAATAGTAAAGGGAAACAAAGCTTATTTTTCACTCGATCATGTGTTTCGCTCCAAAAACACACACTGGAGATCTAAAATCAGGATCTACAAAACTATTATCAGACCAATAGTATTTTATGGATGCGAAACATGGGTGATGACAGAAGAGACAAAAAGAAAACTGGAAGTCTTCGAAAGAAACGTCCTAGGAAAGATATTTGGACCTATTAACGAAAACGGAATATGGAGATCCAGGTATAACCATGAACTCTACCAACTGTTCAAAGAGACACCGATCTCAGAATTTGTTAAACTTTAGAGACTTCGCTGGGCGGGTCATGTAGTAAGAATGAAGACAGAAAGATTGCCGAAAAGAGCCCTTGATAGTAAAATGCAGGGCGCAAGACAAGAGGAAGGCCACGGAAAAGATGGGAGGATGAAGTGGCAGCGGACGCGCAAAATTTGCTAGACGTGAGAACTTGGAGAAGATCGGCGCGGGACCGACAAGGTTGGAGGTATAGTTTGGAGAAGGCCCGATTTGGGCTGTAGCGCCATTGGAGAGAGAGAGAATTAAAAATCCCTCTCGCTCAATTTCTTAAATAATATAAGTGAATAGAACCATGCTTTTCGAAATAAATTGGCACAATTTTGAAGCGTTGTTCAGGCATCAATTTATTTATGCTGAAAAGCCAAATCAAACTTAACATTAATCGCTTGACAGTTTTTGAAATGGTTAAAAAAGTGTTGCAAACTTACATTTCAATACTTCTTAAAATAACATCCTTTAGCTAGTTTTCGTTCTAATTATTGTCTCCTTATTCTCATACTTCTTTCCTTATAATCCGGTCTATATAGACATATTTGAGATTTTTTGGATTTTTTTCGAAAATGTTAAGTTTCATCAAAAAAAAAAACTAAAACCAAAGTTGTAGATCTTACAATTCTCTACCAAAAAGGTCCTTACAATTTTTTTCCATTTTTAAAGAGTTGCCATTCCTGAGATAATGCGATTCTAAGAGTCACATTATACATGATATGCACACGTTTCCACACCACCTGTGAGGTGGTGTACTCGGCGCGTTTATTTTACCGTGGTTTTCCCTGTAGGCCTACTCCACTAACTATTTTTACAATTTAAGAATAATTTAAGGAAACAATGCCGGTCAATTTCTAGATATTACCTTATTATTGATATTGCTATTGATTATTAGGTTAACTATTGTTTTGATTTCTTTAGATATTTTAATCAGATTCATATTCTTGAAAGTCTACTTCAACAGTCAAGTCTTCTTCGATTTCATCTTCTTGCTCTCTTCATTAAAAGTCATTGGTCTCTTCATTAAAATTACAGGAGTTTTCCTCTGTTGTACTAAACTGGACATTTGAGCAAGACTGATCTTGGCAATTGGTATACGTTAGAGAACACAACAACCCGACTTTTTTACATTCACATTTGGCACTACAACCTTTTTTGCAATTGCAAAAAATAGTGTTAAGGAGTTTTTCTGGAGCAGGTGGGAGTAAGGTTTTAATCGGTTCCAGAGTATTATCTATTAATTTCCAACCCCAGTCTTCTGGATTCAGTTCATTGCCTAACCATGTTTGTACTTGTTTCTTGTTTCGCGTATTTTTTACAAAAGGTAAGTATCGGTATTTATCAAGACAACTAATGTTTTTGGAGCTCCATAAACCGCAAGAAGAAAGCGAATTACTTTCGTATTTATTGTTTGTGGTGTGGAATTAAGTTCTGTAAAAACTTTACAGTAGTCACCCCATTCTTTTTTTTTCGAATAATTTAAGTACTGACGTTTTGTCCCTTCTGTACATTGCTGACGTAGTATCAGTAGTGTTATGAATTTCCAGTCTCTCTTGTAGATTCTAGACCTCAAAATATCATGATTCTACCAAACATGTCTTGCGAAATATTGCTAGTTTCCGAGATACCGAATGTTTAAAGTTTAAGTATGGATTTTAATTTTTGCAATAATTTTGTATGTTTTCACGATTTCTATGTAAAAATGGACAATTTATTCACTTGAACTGAACCTTTAGCACTAAAAGAAACAGATAATATGAACAAAACCTACGGACAATACTGTAACCGTTGTTAAAAATAGACAATCTGTTCTTTTTTAAACAATGGTATAGCCAAATGTGTTTCAAGGCCACGTGGATAGAGGAAATTCAGTTTGGGACTCATTATCTTTTGAAGAAATATTTTCAGAATAGTATAATACATATATAAAAGAGACACAAATAGGCATTTATACTTGTCTTAAGTGTATGTATATACGTGGCTTATATGTGCATATTATTATGATGTATAATGTAACTTTTAAAATCGCGATATCTCTGGAATGGTAACTCTTAGGAAAAAAATTGTAAGGACTATTCTTATAGAGAATGTTAAGACCTACAACTTTGGTTTGAGTTTTTTTTTTTGATAAAACTTACCGTTTTCGAGAAAAATCCAAAAAATCTCAAATTTTGACTTTTTACCCCGAATAACTTTTGTTGCACACATGGGATCGACGGGGACTTTTAAAACTTTATGTGTTATGGTAAACTCTAGCTCTTCACCAAAATTTGGCTTTCCGGCAATTTTTGTTATTTGCCAACTATTTTGATGTATAAGTTGACCGGATTATTAGCGTTTTTTACGTATTTCAACACTGATGCAATTACCATATCTAACGCGGTTGCTAATTATTGCATATCATATCTATTTTTTTTTTGATATCCTCTTTTGGATTGGCCCAAATGTAAAATCGTAATATATAATGTTACAATTATATAAATAAATTAAATATATAATAAATATTTCCAAATAATTATAATAAATGTTCGCACAAGTCTTAATAACATAAATTCTCTTTTTGCTACCGAGTTGCGCCACTGTATGTAAATATGAAGACACAGAGAATTCGAATGTGGTAAATTCGTAAATTCTCCAGCCACTTGGTATATTGGACTGCGTCAGCTGAAAATAGATAGAACTACCAAAACGTGAACATTTGAATCCAAATCACATGTAATGTACGAAATCATGATTCAGTATTGCATACATTGAAACCTGAAATAGGTATATATTTGAGACAAAATATCATAGTCCTGGAAACGGGTGATTCAATAGAAAATTACAGATTCTTAGGCTTAAAATATCGACTTTTAATTAGGTACTTTTAATTCGGATGATCTTTAAAAAGCAATTGTATATATATATATATATATATATATATATATATATATATATATATATATATATATATATATATATATATATATATATATATATATATATATATATATATATATATATATATATATATATATATATATATATATATATATATATATATATATATATATATATATATATATATATATATATATATATACCTAATTTAACAGGATATTTAATAAAATCATATTTTCAGTGAATAGACAAAAGCAAAAGATAAAAATCATATTTCCCCTTGGTCTCCTCTCCACATTCTTCATGCACACCCATTAGTGAATGTCAGACGATTATTTCCGATTCAGCTTATATGTAAGAAACAGCGGCAGGGTTGCTTTATTACATATTTCAATTAAAACATTGAATTGATTAAAAAAATTGGCGATCAGTGGCGCGGTTACATTGCCATTCAAAACTGGATTATGTTATTAAAAATGAAACACTAATTGACACAAATACTGGTACAAAATTTCTTTAATCCATGAGAAATTTACAGATTCGCATTTTTATTTGACGAAATTGTAACATAATTTCCAATAAAACAAGATAATTTTGGCAAAATCGGCATTCGTCCGTTCTCTTCAATGGTAAACTGCATACGAGACAGGCTGAACGCTATGCTATGTATTACTTTTTGGAGGTAACCGCGTAAGTGTAAAGATAAAAATTTGATATGCCGACTGTTTATACAACAGAAGAACGGGTACAAATAAAATGGTACTTTGGGGACAATTCATTACAAGAAACTATTAATTTATTTGTTATGGCTTTAGAAAATAGGCGAATACCTATAGAATAAATTGTATTGACCATTATTCACTTTTTTGAAAGTTTGGCTGTACTAATGGCAGATGTAAAATGCTGCCATCAGATCAACCCCGCGAAAAGAAAATTTTTTAAGAACGAGAAATTAGAGAAATTCAAGTTTGTGCATTGGCTGAAGCTACGCCGTGTAAGTTAACAAATTGCCGATGAAGTTGATTTGAATGAAAAAACAGTGAGGAATATTTTAAAAAGAAACAACAAGAAACAACTACCATTGTTAATAAGTGCAGACAACTCAAGAAATATTTCCTGAAGATCAGTTTAAACGGATGCAATCTTGTGAAATTATAATGGAGAGAAGATGCCATGCAAATAGTAATTTTTTGAAAAATATTTTGTTTACAGATGAGTCCTTCTTCACAATTCACAAGAAACATATTTCATCCCTTGTACGTTATTGGTCTCAGGAGAATAAGCATTTGAGTGTGTCTGTGCGTACGCAGTATCCACAAAAGTTGAATGTTTAGACTGGAATTTTGGGAGGACCATATTATTGGTCATTTTTTCATTGAAGCTAATTTAAACGCAGTCAAATATCTTCAATTACTGCAAAATCAAATTATTCCTGCATTTCAACGTCTTCAAATATTAACTTCAACAAAATTTGGTTTCAACAACACGGCTGTCTTGCATAAAATGCAAAAGCCGTTAGAGACTATTTAGTGTTAATTTTTGCTGAACGTATCATTAGTACAGACGGTACAATAAAATGGTTCCCTCGTGCACCCGCTTAGCTCCTCTAGATTTTTATTTTTGGGGGTTGCTAAAAACGAAATTGTAAGGGCATGAGTTCGAGCGAGCCACCCACTTGGAGAACTGAAGAAAAAGATAATCCAAACATATCGGCAAATGAACTCAACGCCATGATTAATGCCTTGTATAATTGATTTGGTTATTGCTCTTTATAATTTGGTGGTCTGTTTGAACAATTAATTACCTAAGAATTTTATTCGGTTTAGAATTTCTAATTGTTTGAAATTATTTTTAATTTAAACAGTAGTGTTGGAATTATTTTTTATTTGATTTCATTTTTACGAAACCAATTTTATACTTTTATAATAATTTTTATTTTCGCACCACTACCTCCAAAAAATCTAAACGAAAATATGGTTTCAAAGATGGTATTTGGAAAATACCAAACAATATCTTATTCTTAATTAAATGACGTAATTTTTCGTCCAGTTTAAATTTAATATAATACACTTACTCCTTCCTAATGCTTTACTAGTACTGTCTTTATTTATTATGCTTTACGAAAGACCAACCCACTAACCCATGCAATAGACATGGCATACCAAACTAGTTGTGTTCAGCTCATTACGACAGTATTAAAATCAAAGTGTCGTTACTCTGACGACACGACGTTGCCAAATAATTTTGTATGAAGCTTTTATTGTGGCGTCATAATGCAGTTTATTATTTTTATCGGGAATAAGGCACACTGTGACTTTAAAATAAGCTTATTTTGATGTTTAGATTTCCAAAAAAAAACAAAATTTGTTTAATTTACTAATGTTTGTATTTTGAGAACGATTTCCGAAGTGGAAATTGAAACATCAATAAACGTACTGTAATCTTTAATTGTGGCTTATTCCCATTTAAATAGTAATTACATAAATAAATTTTATTTATGTAAAAGGATTTTTAAAGTGGAAATCAAAATGTTAAATTAAACGTATTGTAAAATAAAATTGTGGCATATTCCTAATAAAAAACAGTATGCTGTCATTTAAATCAATTCGCCCAAATTTGATTATCTTAGAATATTGTTCAAATGCTAAAAAGACAACAGGTCAAATAAAACCAATAAGTTTGGCAACGTTGAACTTCCCCCCTTTTATTATTTCCACAAATGCATTTTCGACGATATAAAGAGCGGACCTAATATACCTCTCTCTTTTTAAACAGGTGTTTCCCACTCCATCTCACGTAAGTTCCATGCCGATCATAAACTTTTACCTACACTGTGTAAGCATGTCATTAACTTACCTTTTTAATATTATTTAAATTAGGCTTAATTTTTTTATATTATCCTTTATATTGATGGTAAATATTTTTGGTTGCTTTATTAAGACTACTTAATTTAAAAACAGCTCATCTGGTGTATTGTTGTACCGACAAACGGCCATAAAATTGGTTAAAGAAACGTCTGTTAGATGGTGTTTTTGGTGCCAAATTATAGCACTATAATTGTCAAAAATAAATTAAAATACAAATTAGTTGAAGGTTGACCATGACATTGAGAAATACGTGTAGAACAATGGTGGAATTCGAATTAAAATAAAATGCCAACTTTTACTTTTATTTAAACGTTTTTTCTCTACTTAAAGAGCAAAAAAGATAGTGTTTTTCAAGGCTAAACCGTACATGTATATCGGAGTAAAAGGTTTCTTCTAGCTTCGTTTAAAAGCCTCTAGTAAGAGGCTTTGGATTTCCTCTCCCATGCTACCAATTTGTGGCCACAAATTGGTTGCGTTGCTCCTGTAGTAATCCTTTTCCAAGTTAACATTCTCTTTTTCTAACTTGGCTGCGCCATACTGAAGACGACCGATAGTTAGAAATACGTATATACGGTTGCCTTCCATCGATATACCTTTTTTGGTTTTCTGTTTTGCAAGACATGCCATTACATTTTCCTTGTATTATTCACTCGCATTATCCTTTTATATATATATATATATATATATATATATATATATATATATATATATATATATATATATATATATATATATATATATATATACTAAAAATTCACAAAATGCGAACTAACTTTTGCAATCTGGCTTTTGTTTTTTGTGTTAAACTGGACTATAACAGACAAAAATCATGATTCAGTATTGCATGCATTGAAATCCAAAATATTCGAGGTGAGATGTCGGAATATTTTCATGATACAGCTCCTTAGTCTGCCCTTGTCTGAATAGAAATGTATTATTTATTTCGTGAAAAAGGTATTCTACGAAATTGAGCTATTTGTCTCTAGCTGATTCGATAAATGTTGCGAAATTCGACATTTATTATCTTAGATAACTTCCATCTGTATTTGAAATTGGATATTTAATAATATTTTATACTAAAGAAGCAAATGCGCAGTGAATATAAATGAACAAAAAAAATTAAGATTTGTTACTTGACACTAACAAAATCTTAATCTTTTTGTAATCAAATGCATCGCATAATAAAACTGGTGTACAGTAGAGAACACCTTTAAATTCCAGCAATTTAAAAAAAAATTCTCAACTATATTTATAAATGCAATGTTTAAATAGTTAGATAAAGGACTTTGATAATATAGAACGAATTGAGAGAGACAAAGGAAAAAAGAACATAATAATTAAAGGCGTAACGCTGGAGACCAACGATATCAAGGATATTAAACACAAACTAAAACAATTCATCGAAAGAAATCTTTAGGTACAGATTAAACTGTGTAAAGGCAGTAAAATTGGTGACAGAATAGGTATCGAATCTGACGTGACAAAAGCGGAAAGATAAATACCGGCAATAATTAGGAAAATAGCAAAATAAAAAAAATTGAAGGACAATACAACAAAAATAGGGTACATGTGTCCTCCGGAGGCGTGTCAGCCGGGAGCTGACAGCCGTGCCGGACGCATCAAGGAATTTGGATATTGGTCAAAATACTTGGGAATTCCAAGTTTGGCCAAATACAAATTTCTAATTGACTCGATGCAGGGAAATTCCACTTTTGCTACGTAAAACAAAGGATTTGTTTTACATAAAATCAGGTAGATTTTCTCTCATCAGTCAGTCGAGCTTGCCTCTTCTACTGTAGACCTAGTCGGTGCTATTATTGTTCCAACTAAGTTATTGTTTTATTTCTGATTTCCTGTATACCTGCAATATTTTCACATCTTTTCTATATTTGATTTTTCTTATCTTCTATTATAAGTCGTTTCTTCCGTAAGTCAAGAAACACTTATAAATATTTGTGCATTTATTTTACTATATTTGATTCTCTTGTTTATTTTCTGTTCTAAGTTGTTTCTTCCGTAAGTCAAGAAACACTTAGACATATTTCTATAATCTGTTTCATTTTTGCATTTCTCGTTTTATATTTTGAGTATTTTATTTTTCCACTCTAAGTCGTTTCTTCCGTAAGTCAAGAAACACTTAGAAATATTTCCATATTTTACTCTCACATTTACATATTTCATTTATCTATATTTCTGTCCTAAGTTGTTTCTTCCGTAAGTCAAGAAACACTTAGAAACATTTTTCTTTGCATTATACTTTTATACCATTTAATTTACTTGTTTACTAAGTTATTCCTTCCGTAAGTCAAGGAATACTTAGATCATTTTTACCTATATGTTTTCCATTTTTGCTCTGTTACTTTGTAACTGTTCCTTGGAACCGTTACCTATAACAGATATTTGTCACTGGAACTGTTATTTATAACAGCGGTGGTATTTAACCTTTCTACCAGCGACAAACCAAAGATGGTGAATACCCGATCCAATTCCGGGGATAGGAAGAAGCCCGAAGAGCCGGCGATGGGTCCTACAGGCCCAAACGCCCCCTCTCGGCAACACATGAAGCTACATATTAACTTAAAAGAATTTAAATGGAATAAAGATAAGATGAGATGATATCTACCTGTAATTATGGCTATTAAGACGACAGACTCAGCAATAGAAAGGGTTAACAGAACTTACAAAACAAGATGCACAGAAGACAAAAGAATGTAATAGGTAGAAAAGAATAATACCCATTAAAATCGAATCATAAAATATGATAAGAACTATTCTAGAAATAGGTAAAATGAAAAAAAAATAGAAAAAATATGAAATGAAAATTTAAGCTCTTCAAACAATACGATGGAAGAATCAAGGAAAAATTGTGGAAAGAAACTTTACTATGTACCATTCGGGAAAAAACAAACAGGGTAAAATGGGACAGTCTTTATAGTAAATAGAAGATTAACAGAAAAATACAGTATAGCCCAAAATAAACAGTACTGAACTTGTAATTATTTTACTGTTTTAAAAAATACATATTATTGACACTTTATAACATGTTCTGAAGGAGCTCCTTCTCTCTCAAGACTGACTTCATACCGATATTCCAGATTTCTCGTAATGTTATGAAATAAAGGTTGTCTTAAGTCCGCGAAGAAGCCTCTAACGGCATCCTTTAACTCATTGATGGTTTGTGGTGCCTGTTTAAAAACGGCAGTTTTAGCCATGCCCCAAACGTATGCGTCTGGAGATGTTAAGTCTGCAGAATTTGCAGGATAGGGGAAGTCAGTAAATCGTGAAATGAATTTGTTTGGAAAATGTCCTTAACGAAATGGACGAATAGCGACAGCAGTATGGCAAGTTGCCCCATCCTGCTGGAAAAATTGGTCTCGAAATGCCAAATTACGTGGACGACAAAATTCACGTAGATCAGGGATAAGGCGTGTTAAAATTTGTATGTTCCTCTGTTGATTAAGTGTGACTTGCCTACCATTTTCTTCGATAAGGTATGGACCAATGATTTCGTGTCCCGAAACTGCACACAAGACACTCACTTTTGCGCTATGTAAAGGAACTTCTTGAACTTTATCTGGTCTGTCAAAGTCCATAAATCGATTTGTGCGACGATTTACATGTCCTGACAAATGTAAATGTGCTTCGTCTAAAAACCATACATTTTTTAAAAATTTAAGATTTCCATACTGTAATGCAAGAATTCTGGCACAATATTCCACTCTACTGTGATAATCCCTGGGATATAATTGTTGATGTATTTGAATCACGTACAAAAATGCACCCAGTTTCTTTAGGCTTCATTGCCAGGACGTTCGTTTTAAGCCAAGATTCAACGCTGTTCTTGTCTGGCTGGCTTTCGGATTTTTAAAGATTCGCTTAAAAACACGTTCATGGTTATCGTTATTTTTAACTGTCCTGGGATGCCCTGAGTTTCCTTTTCATTGGTAAAATACATTACTCGTATTTCTAAACTGTTCAACAACCTTCAAAATTACAGCATTACTTGGAGAACCGTTGTATGAATTGATCACATACGTATTGCAGACTTACACTATTAGGTCGGCCGATTCCGTATGAGCGAAAATAATGCTTTACAAGAAACACCTTATTTGTACTTAACACCTTCTTCTTCTTCCTATGCCGTCCCCGTTAACGAAGGTTGGCGACCACATTTCTAAAAGTATCTCTGTCTTTTGCGACGTGGAATAATTCGTCTACAGTCATGTTTGTCCAGTCTCGAATATTTCGCAGCCATGACTTCTTCTTTCTACCTATTCCCTTTTTGCCATCGACTCCACCCTGCATGATGTTTACTTAACACCATTTTTAACAATTAGGCTCTAATAAATAATTGTTTAAGGATTACTTGAAAGGTCTATACTAGTTAATTTAAATATGACAGCGCGCACAAAGTGACATCAATCTTTCAGTTTCAGTACTGTTTATTTTGGGCAATTTTGTAATACAATTCAAAGCGGTTAATGAACATTTATCCTGTATAAAATAGAGAATACACCAGCGAGATTTTCCATACTCAATAGCTACGACCCTGTAGAAGAAGCAATCAAGAACATAAATTAGTATTTTATGATATTTTAAAAGAAATCTGTGAAAATATTCCCAGAAATAACAAGAGAAGATTGTAACCGAAATGTAACAGACAAACTTAGCATCTGCAACAGAGACATAAGTTCAAAGTTAGTACAAAGCAGAAACACAAAAGAAAATACAAGATAACATAAAAGATACCAAGAAAAATAGACGGCAATCGAATAGACCATATATGGAATTTGAAAAAGTGGACACAAATAGTATAAGACGTGAGATCTGATAGAGGAGTAAATGCAGACACTATTTATATACTATAATAGCAAAATTAAAGATGAAAATAATTAAAACAAATATTAACAAGGAAAGAAAATGAAAAAAAAAAAGGAATAGAAGAACGTAAAAACAGCATAACAGAAACCGCAGAACAAATAATAGAATCCCAAGAAAACAAAAAATCGAAAGCATGGTTTGATGAAAAATATCACAAAAAGAATCAACTAGAGTATGGAAGGTCTAAATTGTTGTACTTTAATGTAAAATGTCAACACATCAACAACTTACAGATAAAAATCCACATTATTTACCGATTCAGTTTAATTATTGACATATCTAGATAGTTTTTAGCTGTCTATAACAAAAACTGTTAACAATACCCAATATATCGATACTAGTTTAGAAATATGATGTCTATATTTAGTTGATTTAAAAAGATACCAATATTTAAATCGTAATAAATTATTATTTCAAAAATTTTATATATTTAGTCTCTCGACGAAAATTAGACAAAATTTAAAAATTTCACCTTGTATTATTCATAATAGACCATACCTCATATAGTTCGTTGAGATCAAGAATTTTTTTAAATATAAAAATATATATATAAGGTATTTCTTTAAAAATAAAGTATAAAATAAAGACTTGCGTAAATCACCTTGTACATTTAATATTTACATACAGTGTGTCCGTAAAGTATGGAATAAATTCGATATTTCCTAAATGAAAAGCCTTTTTAAAAAAATATAAAACATGTCGATTTTTAAATTTAATGTTCTACAGTTTACAATAAAATTTTATTATACAAGGTGATACACATTACAGTGATGACGTTATCGGCTCTTTTTTTAAATGTAATACCCTGTATTATAGGACATTTTTAGATCGATAAAAATGAGCTGATTTCAAAAAAGTATAATACTGGGGGTCTAACGGATATAATTTGAAAGATATGCGCTTAGAAAATTAATTTTTATTGATTTATAAAATTAATAAATTATAAATAAATTATAGTAAATAACTTGAAAGTAATCCAGTAATTAATACGTGACTTAATCTTAAATGTTCGAATTGTAGCCCTTGTTGTATTTGACAGTAACCCAAACGTTGTACAAATTCTTGTAGAACCTTGTTTATGCTTTCTTGAGAGATATTGTTTATTTCTTTACGAATTCTTGTTTCTAAGTCTCCAATATTTGCAGGTTTCGTTTTATAAACAACATTCTTTAAATGACCCCACATAAAATATACCATCTGGCGACTTCGTTGGCCATTCAATATGTCCACATCTTCCAATCCGCCTGTTCGGAAAAATTTCGTTTAGGTACCTTCGAACATCTAAAGCATAATGCGGAGGCGCACCATCCTGTTGAAACCATAAACTTTTATCAAAACCTCCAAGATTAATTGTACTGGGGAATAAATTAACTAAAGTAGGTACGAGATATCCAGAAAAACTGAAGGTATGTTGGCCTGTTTAAATTACCTTCGAAATAGTGGGGTCCAATGATTTTATTTCTTACAGTGCCAGCCAATACGTTTACCTTTTGCGGGTATTTTGTATGATGTTCCCGCATCCAGTTGGAGTTTTCTTTTGCCCAGTATCTACAATTCTGACGGTTGACCTCGCCATTTAATTTGAATGTAGCCTCATCAAACATAAATTATATTTTGAACCAAGAGAGGGTTTCGGTGGCTGTTATCCATCATTATTTTGCAAAATTGTATTCTTTTATCTGGACCATTCCGTTTAATTCCTGTACAACTGTGCATTTTACTTACTTTACTTACTTTTACTTACTTTGTGTACCGTTGTTTTGCAAACATCGAGATTATTACTAACCTTACGAACAGAAGTGTGCGCATTTTCTTCAAAAGCAAGTAGAACATCTAATGTTATAACACAATTTACAGAGGGACGACCTGATTTGATTGCATTTTCAACCGTATCAGTTCCTCGAAATTTCTTTTCAATCTTACTTACTGTTGACTGCGTGATGGATATTTCTGGATATTTATTATTAAATAAATTACACACTTGCATTTGAGTTCACGATTTGTCTCCATACCGAATCATCATGAGTATTTCAATTCTTTGCTTTACACTCAAATTCATTTCTACTTAAAACTACTTCTAAGCAATAATACAGAACATTCACGAATTAATATAATTATTGTTCTACTAAATTGTTATTGAACGTTACTAAAAACAATTACAGTTTACCAAAAACTAGAAGTGGGCTACTTTTTTGCAATTGATAATAAATAATTTATTTTTTAAACGCATATCTTTCAAATTATATCTATTATACCCGAGTCCTATACTTTTTCGAAATCAGCTCATTTTTATAGATCTAAAAATGTCCTAAAATACAGGGTTTATTATACATTTAAAAAAGAGCCGATGACGTCATACTGTAATGTGTATCACCTTGTATAATGAAATTTTATTATAAAATCTAGAACTTTAAATTTAAAAATCGACATGTTTTAGATTTTTTTAAAGCTTCTTTTCATTTAGGAAATATCGAATTTATTCCATACTTTACGGACACACTGTATGTTTTAAAAGCGTACATTTGAATTTAAATGTTGACGAGTCTCAGCGATTTTTGTAATTTTCTACAATAAGGATACACACAATTTTATTCCATAAGTGGTTTCCACACTGATTTCTAGAAAACTTGAAAACTAATTTTCTATCTCGAGCAACTAAAGTTTTCAACGTGTCTTCGGATTATTACTGTGTAATCCATTGATCACAAATGAAAGAAACATCATTAAGCGCCCTTCGGCTAGAAATTCATATATTCATTCGAATTGCAACCGGCTTCATACAGCCAAGCCGCGTGTAAATGTCTGAGGAGGTGGCGTCAAGCCATAATCAATCATGTCCTATCTTTTAGATTGAAAGACATTGAATTAGCAGGAAATTGGAGCTGGCTCCGAGTTAACTCCGAACACCAACACTGACTTTCTCCTCATTACTCTTTGTCACACGAAGTTTTTGCTCTGTTTTTCTTCTTTCCTTCTCCTGAAAAATACGTTTTCATGCACGTGTATCATCGTGTGTCGATAACTGCTGGAAAAAGAAAATGTTCACATGAAACCACATCGAATCATTTAATCTATTTTGTTAATGGAGTTTTTAAATTGGTTTTTCTCCGGAATAATTTCACTACTTTTTTCCATTAATGCAGATTTAAAACAAAGGTATACAAATCCTAGTTAGTTTTGTTAAAAAGATAAAGAACTCCGATATAGAGATTTATGGCAGTTAGATATTAGAAAGAGTGTAATTTGAAAAATTCTAGTTTAATTTATTAAAATCGATTGGGTCCATATTAACCACCAAGAATATACGTTAGTTTGAAATGAAATGTAGATAGGGAAATGGACCATAATATTTTTGATTTTATAATGGCTAAATAATATTTTTCTGCAGGCCGAAAATAAAACTTTCGGTATGATTTATTAAATGGAAAGTACCATTTTACACAACTCGTACCGAAAGTAGCTACTTTCGGGACTAATTTTTTCACTTTCCGGACGATTTTGTGTAACTTTGTATTTTATTATGACAACGCTTGTCATTTAAGATTCGTGTGTTTTCGCTCAGTTTTTCGTTTTTCAATTCCAAGAAATGGAAATCAGCAGTGAAAGTGAAGCCGAAATGATAGACACGAAGGATGGATCTTTAATTTTGTTTTCATATTGAATTTTATCCATTATCACAGTTGCATTTTCCTTGTCTGCTGGTAGAATGATTACGGAGTCGTCATTTTTTAAAGTTCTTATAGACCTTAGTTCCTCTTTGCTTATGTTTTGTTCAATTTTAATAGACTTTTCCAATTCAAGTTTACATTTTTACATCCTTTATTTATTGTAATCTGTTTCTACAATAAGAATAATAATCAATAAGTTTATTACGTAATTAACACAGGGGAGATTCGTCCAGTGACAAAAATCCTTTAAGATAAATTTCTAGTATATATAAATATTTGAAATATAAATAACACTTTACAAAGACATTTACTAACATATTAAAAAAATAGCAATAGTTAAAATACACACACAATTATAAGTTATAGGTATATATAGTATAAGCTGTAGCTATAAAATGATAAAGTATACGTTTATGTATGTAAAGGTCTAGAAAGGTCCAAGGGATCACGGCGTTTTAGTCTTGCTCTCCTCGGTTGCTTAAGTAGGTCTTGGGCAAGCGTATTTGGATGGTTCAGTAGTCTATTTTTGTAAGTGCCACTGAGTGAGACAACGGTGTCTTTAATATTTTGGATCTGAAGGTCTCGATGTATAACATAATTGGGCACATACCATGGTGCATTGGTAATATGTCTCAAAACTTTAGATTGGTTTCAGTAAATGAGAATTAGATGCTGTACCCCATATCTATATACCGTAGGTCCAAACTGGCTTTAGAATACATTTATACAGTAATAATTTGTTATGTAGACTTAATTTGGATTTTTGGTTCATGAACCAATACATTTTCCTGTATATTAATCCTAGTTGCAGTCGCTTTGTCGCTATATTTAATAGCCACGAGAGCCACGTAACAGTGGAAGTAATCATGAAGGCTCGAGAAGCAGGTGTCCATATTTTGACGTTGCCCCTACATTGTAGCAACAAACTCCAGCCCTTAGATGTGGCTGTCTTTGGGCATTTCAAGGCATATTATAATGCTGCATGTGAGGCTTGGCTATTGAATGATCCAGGAGCGCCCATCATAATATACAATATTGCTGAGTTGGTGGATACAGCACACGATAAAGCTCTCGTATCTCAAAATATTCGGTCAGGCTTTGAAAAAACAGGGATATGTCCCTTCAATCCAAATGTTTTAAGAGAGAGCAACTTTGTTGGATCGGCAGTGACAGATCGTCCTATGGAAATTATAGAAGAGGAGTCCTTCAATAACGTTCTTCCAGGACCATCGGCTGCAAACTCTGTTTCTCTACACCCAAGTCCTGAAACACCCTCTAGAACTCGCAAAGAAATTAAAAATTTCATTTCACCAGAGTTGTTGTAAGGATATCCTAAGGCCAAGGCAAGAAAAGTTAATAGGAAGCTGAGAGAAAAGAAGAAAATTAGGATCCTCACAAGCACGCGTAAGAAAGATGCGCTCGAAGCAAAACGGAACCAATTGGTTTCTTCGAAAATGAAACAGAAAGTTACACATGTTGTGGATATTGAGAGTTCTTTGGATGAAAGTGAGTCAGTTTTGGGAGGTAGTGATGATAACGATGATTCTTGGATAGGACCAGTGGATGATAAAGCATTTGACTGCAATTGTGATCCTGTAGAGGGTGACTATGTTTTAGTGAGATTCAAAGAAAAGTTCAAAAATATATTAAATTTATTTAAATGTATATTTCTTTGTTTCTTATATGAATTTTCACATACAATATGTAAACTAAAAATAATTTGATCAATAACTAATATTGATTAATAATAATGCCATTTCGCAATAACAAAAGGCTGACAGCATCTTACAATAAATTTGAAATAAATTTTGGTCATCTAGACGTTCGCTAATTAGCCAAGTATGGAATATATCATGTATCTCACTGTGTACTAGTAACATGTCTTAATGTGTGCCAGGGGTGGTACACACTAAGACATGCGCAAGGTTGTTTTTCAAGTTACTTAACTTTTTTGAATTGAATCTACAGGTTTTTATATTTGTGGAAGTGATACATAAAATACCAAAAATCATTATGGCTGAAGCTGTCAGTTCTTATCGATGATTAAAAAAATTATATCGCCAATAATTCATTTTTTGTCTCACTGTGTACCACCTTCCCCTACAGTTTTCCTTATATAATAAGATATAATAAATAAAAAATTCTTGATGTGTAAATTATTAACAAAAGCTACAAGTAAAAAAATCCACTTAGTCATTTTTTGTATGTATCAGTCTTTAAATAAAACAAACATATTTTAAACCTATTATAATATTTTACTAACACCAATGGACACTAACCTCCGACTCTGACCGGTCTTGTAACCAGGTGTTAATTGGAAAAGTGTCGGAATGCTCACCTCAATTGTTACCGATGCAGACGTTTTAATTTTAAAAGTACAACCGACCTGGGACTAATGCTCCGAAACGAAAATTTAAATAAAAATAAAACGAACCGAATTAGACGTAGGCAGGGCTAGACTGGACCATATGGTTAGTGTTGTTCGTAAAATTAAATAAAATCTTTTGAAAATTGTCTGTTTAAGTTTATTTTGCTGTTTTCGAATACTAGTTTCTAATCATCTAGTACTTATGATGTGAACGACGTGGTGAAAGAATCAATGTTCTATGAACATTGATACTTTCACCACATCGTTCACATCATAATGACGGGTTAAGACATTTTTATTAATTGTACGATTAGTACGTCTGATGCAGCAAACAAGAACCCGAGAAAAAGAACAAAAATATAAAGATCTCAGAAGAGAAGAGAAGTACACCCATCGGAGAAAAAAGCGAACTTATGAAAATAGAATATTGGAAGAACTTGAGGCATTAAAAAAGGGAAATCAAACAAGAAAATTCTATAAAAATCTAAATAAAGCAAGAAAAGAATTTAAACCAAGGATCGGACTATGTAAGGATAAGGAGGGGCATATACTCAATACAAAAGAGGAAGTATTGAAAAGGTGGGTGGAACACTATAAAGAACTGCTTACTATGGAAGTAGAAGATCCAAATCAACCACCCCCAGGAGCAAACAACAATACACCATTGGAGCCTCCATCAATTCAGGAAGTACGGGATGCAATAAAACACCTAAAAAATAATAAATCTCCTGAAAGTGATGGTATACCCGCGGAACTTATTAAATGTGGAGGTGCTACTCTGACTAATCATATATATAAATTCATACTGAGAGCCTGGTATGAGGAACAAATCCCAGAAGAGTGGTGTATTGGGATCGTTTGCCCGCTACACAAAAAGGGCGATGAATTAGAATGTAGAAACTATAGGGGAATAACCTTCCTTAATACAGCATACAAAATATTTTCGAGTATTTTATATGGTCGCCTGAGTGAATATTCAGAGGAGCTTCTTGGCGAATATCAAAGTGGTTTTAGGCCTGGTCGATCAACAACAGACCAGATCTTTGTGCTAAGGCAAATACTGGAAAAAAACCAATAAATTCAATATCGACACATACCATCTTTTCGTAGATTTTAAATCGGCCTATGATAGTGTCCTAAGAAATAAATTGTATGAAGCCAGGGATGAATTCCACATCCCCGATAAACTGATAAGATTGGTTAAGGCTACAATGCGTAAAGTTGTTTGCAAAGTCGAAATACAGGGCGAACAATCACAGGCATTTGAAACGCATGTTGGGCTGCGACAGGGAGATGCGCTGGCGTGTCTCCTTTTCAACATAGCTTTGGAGAAGGCATTAAGGGATGCCCAAATAGACAGCAGAGGAAACATTTTTAATAAATCATCCCAAATTTTGACATATGCAGATGATGTTGATCTAGTTGCCCACACAACACGCAAGCTAGAAGAAATGTATACCACCTTGTCAAACGCCTCAAAAAATATGGGCCTGCAAGTAAATGAAAATAAAACTAAGATAATGGCATCAACACCCAACAATAGAGCCAGAAACATCGGCCACCAATTCACGGTTGATAATTCTACCTTTGAAGTGGTGGACAAATTCACATACTTAGGCTCCCTGATCACCAAGGAGAACGTCATGACGGAAGAAATCAAGCGAAGAATAATCCTAGCAAACAAATGCTATTTTGGACTGAGTAGACATATGAGAAGCAGAAACTTAAGCCAAAAAACAAAAATAACCATATACAAAACCCTTATACAACCAGTGTTGACATATGGGTCGGAGACATGGACCATTTCCAAGGCAGATGAAAATCTCCTGCTTATATTTGAACGAAGGATCCTGAGAAGAATATTTGGTGGCATCTGTGAAAATGGTGTTTGGAGAAGGAGGTACAACTACGAGATATATCACAGATATACACATATATTCGGTGGTAAAGACGTAGTGTCCTTTATAAAAATAGGAAGACTAAGATGGACAGGACATCTGGCAAGATCACAGCAGAACAACCCTTCTAGAAGAATCCTTATGTCACAATCTGTGGGAAGTAGAAATAGGGGTAGACCAAAACTCAGATGGAGGGATGGTGTAGATGAGGATGGTAGACAAATAGGCGCAGCAAACTGGCAACAGTTGGCAATGGATAGAACTGACTGGCGCAATAGACTTGGGAAGGTCGAGGCTCTTTTATAGGGCTGTAGCACCAATGATGATGATGATGACGATTAGTACGTGTCATGCTTTTGTCCCTGTTTATCATTTTTATTATCCTCTTCAGCGCTTGTGGTTGTTGTTATTTTGTTGTACAAAGCTTGTTACTATCTGTTTTTGTTCGTGCTAAATAAATAATTATTTCCTAAATTAAAAAAATAATAATAAAAAGAAAACAATATAATGAAACAAAAACTATTTATTCTTAGTTAGAAAATAAATTAAACACAATATATCTATTCTAGCTTAAAATTTTGGGTAATTTGTAAAGTTTTATTTTATATACTATTTAGTTTGTTTACTATTAATATTGGCTATAAATACGTGTGCTTGGTTGTATAGTAATTTCCAGCCACTTCGAGTCTGTCAAAAAGTAACTAACTTCGCAAAAAAATAATTACTAAATTCACTAGACACTTCGGACTGGAGATAGCGAACCGAGTATAACACGGATTTCTTTGTGAGCTGCTTTGACTTGTTTTTTCTTTAGTTTCGCTTGAAATATTAAAAACTAAATAGATCCTCCCTTATACTTTTTGTTTTTGTGGGTAACGTTAACAATATTTTCCGGGGAAGCAACTCTGTTTTTCTTTTATTTTTCTCTAATGGTATATTAAGGTTCTTTGTTTCTACAATGATATTTAAAGCTGCACTGGTAAGATTTTATAAAGAGTGTCTCAAAAGAAAAAGGGTTTCTGAACAACATAAATAAAAAAGGCCTGAAATAAATGGACACATCAGAATGCAAACATATTTATACGAGATACAAATTTTATTTAAAAGAATACCACTGAAGGTTTTACTTTAAACACCGAATCAGATGTTATAATAAACTACAAGGCTTACCTGAACAATGGCATGTGGCCAAGAAGAGAAGGTCAAGAAGATCCAAATATCCAGAGGTTACAAATCCTTGTCAACCAAAATAACAAATAACTTTACCAAATTGATTATTAATTAAATAATTCGTTGAATGATTTCTGATTTTCTATAATCCTCAAAGAGATTCATAGGACATAGCACGGTCTTCATGAAGTTCAAATCAAAATTGACCAAAAATTGACACTCGACAGATAGCAATTTATACCTAAAGCCCACTTCATAACTGATTTCATTTGATTTCGTTATATAATATGGCTTGATAGCACCGAATATCAAAGACACTATAACAATTTCACGTTTCTAATTGATTAGGCCAGTACTTGTGAGTACAGAAACATTATGACTACTTGGAAAGTTAATTAATTATTAATATTTTATTAATTTTATACTTTTGATCGATTCGTTAGAGAAAATAAATTGTAATAATCTAATGATAAAAACTATTCATAGTTGCTTAACTTCGTTTAACCCGTAACAAGCTTATCCTGGAATGTTGTTTGTTAACTGGAGTGCAGCATAGATGGAAGTGTGGTTCAGATGATATTTTGAGACGGGGGAGAGACAATCGAACCATTTAGCTTTTTATTTGGGACCTTTTCCAGTTTAAGGTGCAGTGTCTCTTGTAAGATTGTGGCATGCGTTCGACGTAAGCAGCAGTCACAATCGCTGAGCTGTCTACTCGTCAAATGGTAACTTTATACAAGAAGTCTGTTTTATGTGTTCGACGCAGAGAATTGCATGCGTGTGCTATATCGACTACATATGAATGTAGTGATGACGCATGCAGCGACTGCATGCGTCTAATCCACGAAATACTAAAAATTGGCCGTTTATAGGTTATCGATATGTGTTCTGTAGAAGGTAGAATTTTTTGATTATAGTATAAAACTTTAAATTTATATTGTTGTTATTTTAAAAATGCAAGCGTAACAACGATTCATAGAGCTAGTTTCTGAGAGAATAGAACTTTAGAATGCAGCACATAATGATTACAGCGATGTAAATAAGAGAACCACTGTATGGGAAATAATATCAGCATTTGAAAACAAAACAGCTGTTTACATAAATTATAAATCTTCTTCTTCTTCTTCAGATGCAAATCCACTAATGGATGTTAGCGATCACATTTTCCATTAATTCTCTATTTCTTGCAATATGTATCAGAGATTGTATGTCGTTAATTCCTGTCCATTGCCTTATGTTTCGGAGCCTGGACATTTTCTTGCGTCCCATTCCTCTCTTGCCTTCAATTTTACCCTCGATTATAAGTTGGAAAAACTGGCATTTCTCATTTCGCATGATGTGACCAAGATACGCCGTTTTCCTTTTCTTGATGGTTTCGAAAAGTTGGCGTTCTTGGTTTATTCTTTTAAGGACATCTATATAAATTATAAATATATAAATTTTAATTGAGCCTCTCAAAAAATCAAAATACTGAGGATAATATATTGTAGATCATAAATTAATCATTCTGGATCTTTAACTCTTTGCATAAATTTCGTGCGTTAGTAGCTTGCAACTACTTCTAGCGTTAAACGCAAGCGTCAGTCGCATAAGAGAGACTGAACCTAAAAAAAAATATACTAACCTTCAAGATCTAAACCTCTGTTGTTCTTTTAATAATGTTGTGAAAGTATTTATTTTGTTAGTTACCACATTGTGTTAAGTATTATAATGTTGATCAGAAGATTTATGCTTCCATATTTGGATGGATTATACTTATCTCCTTTTTTTTCCCTTAACCAGTAACGTGCAGTCTGTGAGACTGATTAGATTTAAAATTTCTCATTATCTTAATAATGGATTAGTTTCTTAAGATGTCACTTTATCGATTCCTCGAATGATCTGCTTATTACAAGATTTTTACAATCATTATGTGACTTAGTTTTAAACTACAAATATATTTACTTTAAATTCAGTTTATCAGACTACACGCTTCTGTTTGTGTTTTTTTTTTAACACAAAAATATTTTTTTGTGTTCTTTCTATAGTTAACTTTTAGTGAAATTTATTTTCTATTTCTATAGTTTCTATAGTTAAATTTAGTTCGTGAAAATTTTTAGCGAACAATATAAAATCCACGTATACGCTTCGGCTTCGGGGAAGCATCGCTAGAATTCTTGTAAAATTAGAAGCAACAGAAGCAAATATGGCAAATATACGCTCAAATTATTGATAAATCAGAAGCAACAGAAGCAAATGTTCTAAAAAATTGTTAATTTGGTGTTATATAAACGCAAAGCATGTTTTTTGTGTCGTTATTCATTCATGAAGAAATATTTTTATGTTTAAAATCAAACTGCCTGCAATGCTCCAAACCACCTGAGTCTACTTGTATAAGTAAGTTTAGGGATTGTTACTGCTTTTATCCTTTTAGTTGCTGGAATTTAAGATATATTATTTAGTTTATGTTTACAGAATAAAGCATGAGATTACCAGTACGGTTTTAGAAAAGGAAGATCCACGATAGAAGCTATACATACGCTCAAACACGTGATAGAGAAAACATACGAGAGTACGTTAAGAATAATTTTTCTTTAGAATCAATGGTGATATATTTAGACATTATCATACTTACATCTCACCCAGCACAAAGACGCTAGCTTTATTTATTTGGATTTCTTTTGTTACAGATCGTATACTATCACAAACCAATCAATCTCGAGGAGCTAGAATGGTAAAATCCGTTCTGCAACCAAAGTCGCAGAATTCGTTCTTGCAAGAATATCGAGACAGAATCTCCTGTGGATCAAAAGCTACATACAGAACCGGTCCAATGTAGTGTAAATATTAAGCAAGATATTATCAATGCAGATGAAAACGTTTTCAAAAAACAATGCAATGTTTTCCTGTGGTTGAAAGTTCTCTAAATTTCTTAGTCCAAGAGGATGGTTCTTTGCAATTGGAAATGAATACCCCTGGACTTATTGGTGACAAAAGGTATACTTCAGGTTCAAGTAAACAAATTTTGGAAAACATCGAGATAGATTTAAATGAAGGAACCAACACTGATGCAAATGTTGTAACTATACATCATGATCCGACCAATGCTAATAGTTCGATTGTAATTTCTGAAGAAAATGATGACGTGAGTGATGCTTTTAATTCAAGTGAACAAATCTTGGAAAACATTGGTACAGATGATCCTATCAATTCTGATAGTTCCATGGAAAGTTCTTTAGACAATATAAGAAAGCGAGCACGAAAAGGGAAACCAGGAAAGAGAGAGTGGATCCAAAAGCCAAACAAAGATAAGAGAATGAGAGGACAAAATTACTTGGGAAGAGAAGGAAATTCGTTTACTATTGGGCAAGAAGCAAGAAAATTAAAAGTACATTGTGGTTGCAAAAAAGGTAAACTTGGAAAGAAACTCAAATGCGCTTTGTTTGATAAATACAAAAGACAAAAAATATTTGCTCAGTTTTGGGGTATGAATTGGGATGAAAAAAAAATGTTTGTTGCTCAATCTGTGAATATTGTTAGCGTCAAGGAGAGAAAGGGTAAAAACAAGAAAAAATTTAGAAGACAGACTACTTATGAATACTACCTAAAACTTAGTACAGCTGAAGAAAAGTACAAAGTTTGTAAGGAACTTTTTTTAAATATTTTGGCAATTGAAGAGAGGTGCGTATTTCACTGGGTAGGAAAGTGCAAAAACTCTTTGAATAGTACAAGGGAGTCCGAAACAGAAGAGGAAGAAGCTTCTGCTTTGGATTCTTCACAAGCCAACAAAGAAAAAAAATGTTCAGGCTCAACCTAAAGCTGTCTCAAATAAAGCTGAGGATTCTAGAAAATGTATTAATAATTTTTTGAATGCTCTTCCCAAAGTAAAGTCGCATTATTGTCGAAAATCAACAAAAAAGTTATATTTGGAACCAATGTTGTCTTCAAAGGCAGCTCTTTATCGTGAATATAAAACATACTGCAATGAAATATATCAAAAACCGGCTTCATCTTTCACTTTTGATGATGTTTTTGAGAGCAAAAATGTATCATTGTTTAGTCCTCGAAAAGATCAATGTGATCTTTGCTCCGCTTAGAAATTAGAAAATGAAAGTGAAGAAAATTATGTGATACACCAAAATAACAAGACACTAGCTAGGAATGAAAAAAATGCAGATAAATTCTCTGACAACGGTAAAATTGTATTAACAATGGACTTACAAGCAGTACTTTTGTATCCCGTATTAAAGGCATCAGCACTCTATTACAGAACCAAGCTAAAAGTCCACAATTTTACAATATTCGATATAAAATTGTCTGAAGGATATTGTTTTTTGTGGAATAAGAGTGAAGGAGGACTAAATGCTGACGAATTCTCTTCTATAATATTTCATTTAATCTGTACAAAACTTTGTACAGATTAGTCACCACCCGTGAACGAAATAATCATTTTTAGTGACGGTTGTACTTACCAGAATAGGAATTCAATTTTGGCAAATACATTCTTGCTCGCGCTTGTCAAAACAGGAATAAAAATTACCCAAAAAATTTTAGAAAAGGGCCATACACAAATGGAATGGCCACTATTGAGAGAAAATTACAGAACCGAGAAATTTATTCTCCAAGTAAATACATAGAAATATGTAGAACTGCCAGAATCAAACCGAAACCATATAATGTTGAATTGCTTGAGTATACTTTTTTAAGAAATTTAGCAGTTTGAACTATGTCTTGTCTCTGAGACCGGGTAACAAAGCAGGCGATCCTGTGGTGACAGACATAAAATGTATTCAATATTGCCCAAATGGGGAGCTAAAGGTAAAGACAAGCTATGAAGATCAATATTGTAATATTCCTCGCAGAATTAAAGTGCCTCTTGTAGAAGACTTGGAACGAATCATACCTTTATATTAAAACAAACCGAAGATTACAGCTATAGAATTTAGACACGTGCAAGAAATGAAACATGTCCTTTTAAAAGAGGTGCACAATTTCTATGATTCATTACCACACGAGTAAAATAAATTCTTTCCTACGGCTACAGAACACAATCATTATATTTTATTAGTTTTTTTTTGTACTAAATACTTTGTAATAATTTCTTAATAAATGTATTTAATGTGATGTTGAGGCTGGCTTCTTTAATTTTGATATCTGAAAATATCGTAAGTCAGGTAATTTCTAGAATTTTGTTATCTGAAAAAGTCGTAAGTCCAAAAAATCTGGTTTTCTCCATAATGCCTACTCATTAAGATTTTTTTAATATCAATTTCATTGTATTAGTTTAAAAACTAATATGGTACCAAACAGTTTTTCATTAAAACAAATATTGGTCAAACTAACCAGTTTTTTGTTCCTCCTGTATACTTTCTAAAAACTTACTTAAAACTTTCTCATTCTAGTCCATCGATATGTTAGTCTGACAAACTGTACCATACCGTTTGTATTATATTTTTCACCTTCCCGATTAAGAACTAAGGTATGATTAGGATTGTTTTCGTTTGTTTTCAATACAAGAAAACAATATAGTTTGTTTATATTTTAAAATTTATCTCCAATTTAAAGGCTAAATCGTTAAATAAAAATATTAAATTATAATTGTTAAGATACTTAATAAACTTAATAAAAACAGATGCAAAAGGAAACAGTTTTAAAATATTATTTTCAAAGATACCATCGAGTCCACTCCTGAACCAAACAAAAGAATAAGAAACGAAATAACATAATTTGAAATGGATTCTGATTGAAACGTTTCTTCTTACTCGAGAGTGATTTATTTACTAATATTTTATGTTCTCTTCGTCTCGTTGAGAGCTCTAAATCAGCTACGTTCAAAGTTGAACCTAAGGCGTACTCACATCTAAACGCAAAGGGAGCATGACGACAGGAATTGTTAATTTTTTTATTGCACTTATATTAATTGGAAATTAGTAACTTGATTCAATACCTAATAAATATTTTTTTTATTTTCGTGATAATATTTATTTTTTACTTCAAAAATATTTTATATGTGGTTTGTCTATTTGGTATATACTGCAATTTAATATAATTAAATATTCAGTTTTAGTGCTAACGTATGGTCCTAAAGTTTTCGGAAAAATTTCAAAAGCATATAACTCTGACCACAATAATCTTATATTTTTATTAAATTATTCAACAATTTAACTTAACTATATTCTGAATATTGAAAGAACGATTTCCAAAGTGGAAATTGAAACGTCAGTAAACGTATTTTAATCTTTAATTGTGGCTTATTCCCATTTAAAATTCCCATAAATTTAAATAGTAATTAATTAAAACTATCCTTATTATAAATCAAAATTAAAATGACAGACAAGGGACCATTATTTTCGATTTGCCTAATAATTCCCCTGACACGTTGCATCATCCTTTGGACAACCTCGGCGTCAATTTCTCTAATTTTTGTATATATGCGGCGTCTTAACTGTTCCTGATTTTGTGCTTCCCATCCGTTATTATAGACTTTCCGACTTAATATTGCCCAGAACTCTTTAATTGGACGAGCCTGAGGTAGGTTGTGGGGATTGTCTGCTTTCGGTACAAAGGTAATGTTGTTAGTTTCGTACCAGTTCCTTGTGATCCTCGCGTAATGACATAAAGCAAGATCTGGCCAAAAGACTATTTGATCATTTGCATGATGTGTGTTCACAAACTGAAGCAATTTAGAGAGAAATCTTTGAATATAAATATTTGCGTTTAAGGCTTCGCAACGAACAACACCAATGTAGGGCTGTGAGATAAAGCCGGCCTCAGAAATTGCACACCATACCAAAATTTTGTCCTCAAATTTTTTCTTACTTTTGAATTTTATTTCATCAGGTACATTTTCGTAATCGTTCGTGTAAAACCCATCGTTACCCTTCATCTCAGAGTTGGACAAAGTAAAATATTTTTCATCGTCCATCACGATCAACTTGTTGACGAAATGCACTCGCCTTAACGCGCGGCAACATCTCGGAATTCTCTCTAATTGATCCTCTGTGTATTTTGGAGCTTTCCTTCTTTTCCGGTAGATAATATTGTTACTCGATAGGGTCCTGTATACTGTAGTCTTTCCAACATGAAATCTTCTGGCCAGTTTTCGCTGTGAGACCCCAATTTTGTTCCTAGCTGCTTCAATCAGTCTTGCCTCTCTTATATGGTTCAAAATCCACGGTCGGCCACTTTGACGCAAGTTAACACATGGTATCCCTTCTTCACATTCTCTGATTGTGCGATAAATTGTCGATTTGCTTATGTTTTGATCTCGATAAATATTAACAATATCTCGTTTCGACATTCGCCCAACCATATTATAAACACCTCGACGAATATCAATTTTATAAGACATTTTGCAGAGCATAAACCAAAATATTCTGCTTTGTTTATTAAACTTCAATAACTGATGACATTTAAATTCCATGGCCTTCTTTGTTAAATGCATTTTGCTGCTCAATCAGAGCAGGTGAAATTTTTCCCAAAACTTTAGGACCATACGTTACTATATTTATTTATTTACAATGCTTTACAATTACCATTAACATTAATTTATATAAAATGCATTTAATATTTCTTCTACAGTTTTTCCATACATTTCCTTCCATCATTATTTTGTCTGGGTTTGTTAAAAATGCCAAGAATTGCAGACTACTGGAGCAATGTTGAAATTTTCATTAATAATTTTACAAAGAAGGTTAAGTCAAGGAATAGATTTGAGATTTTGTTAAGGATGATAAATTTTGCTAATAATTCGTTGGCTGATTAATCTGATAAATTATACAAATTCAAACCCCCAATATAAATTTTAGTGCGTAGTTTTAATTCATTAATATATTCCAAACAAATACATCTGCACTGATGAGACACTCTTCTTTTTTAGTGGAGATTAGGCTTTAGGCAATACATAAAATCGAAACGACCTAAATATGGCGTAAAGTTTTTTAAGGTGTGTTCAGAACTTGGATATACATAATTTAAAAATATATGCAGGAATATAAAAATAATCAGAAGGTTACTCCAGAACGTATTGTACTTTATCTTCTTAAAGACTTGCTTTATCAAGGAAGGGCGATTATAACTGACAATTAGTATTCAAGTTTGCAATTGACAAAAAAATGCTAAATTTCAATATGCATTTAGTAGGAACAATTAGAAAAAATCGATAAGGCTTTTCTAAAGAAGTGATAAATGTCACTAAACATGGAAATGACATGCAAGAAATATTATGTAATTGGCAAACTCAATCGAAACCAAAACTGGTATTAGACTATATTAAAGGCAAAGTAGCAGTTAATTTATCCGACCAATTAGGGGCATACTCTAATCCTCTAAAAAAAAAGCGTAAAGTGGTTTGAGAAAGTAGCTGTCGAACTTTTATTAACGACATCTATGATAAATTCTTATATTTTATACAAGCTTGTAACTGGAGACAATATATCAGTGACAGATTTTAAAAAGCAGATAATGATGCATTTGAAGCAAGATAAATAAATATCTACACCAGCTGTTTATCACGTTATTAAAGAGAAAACAGATGGAAGTAAACATCAGCGAAGAAAGATGTGCTAAAACTTAGATAAAAAGAACAGTGAAGAGTATGGACGCCAATATGTAATAAATCAGTGAATAGCGATTAATATTTAGTTAATATTTTATTCATGCAAACATGTTTATTTGTTAAATAAAGTTTATTTTAAAGCGAGTGTTACGTTTTAATAGGGATCATTTTCCAATAGGGACCACGTTTCTCATTATGAAAAAATCTGATTTTTTAAATGGTTGAATCATTAGTAATGCGCAGTGGAGCAGTGATTTATTTTATTAAATTTCCTACTTGTAAATAATTTTTGGCATTAATACTTACTTTTCACGCAAGAATAAAAATTATTATGAGTTGTACAGGAGTACATCCATGGTACATCCTGTCACCTCGGGGGAACAATTAAGGGTCTAACCTTCTTCTGATATCCCCGGGTGCTCTGTAGAGGGCTTCGAATATACTGTCGAGAGCTCCTCTACTTAAGTTCATTTTCGGGTTATGGACTCGGAAAATATTTATCTTCAGTGTCTTGCCTTGAAAAAGGTAAGATATTTCTTACATGACAATTTCTTCGTCGAAATAAAACACCAAGTTAAGTTGAAACAATTCTCAGCCACAGAGTATGAAAAATAAATGCAGGAAGCAGAGCCCCGAGAGCACTAAGCTCTCGGAGAGCCCGTGAGGGACTGACCTCGCTGACCTGAAAATCGCCAATATTTATATGCGCTGTTCGAGCGATAAATAGGGATTTCCAGGTCAAGAGCAAATGGAAAAATTCGAGGCGGGGCGATGCGCATCGAAATGCGTACTAGTCCACAGACTATGGCATTCGATGACATCCCCCCTCCTCTGGAGACTCTGCGGCTGGGGAAAAAATTTATTGATTAAAAAATACAAATGTGAAAATACACAAGAAAATATGCATAAAATGTAAGTAAAATGTTCATAAAGAAATTCACACAACGCTGCACTACTTACAGGGGGAGATCGGTGGTGATGACGACATCTCAAGCTCCTACAGGTCCATCCTCGGTCGGTGTGCCAACTCCTCCAACGGGCTCGTGTCATCAAGTGCCACCAATCACGCACTTCGATGTTCATCGCCCTTCCTTCTGGAACATATAATTAAATTTAATTGGTTGAGAAATGAAAAAGTTTCATATAAAAGTTAATTTATCTTTAAATATGGGACAATTTCGGATCTCAAGTCAGTCAAGTCAGTAGTGTACAGTTGTGATAGTAGTGTCTAACTCATGGTTTTACCCGTGTAGGGTAGCTCCCTAAAGCACTTTGCTCGAAGGGCTCTGTTTCTTTCTAAGACTCTGAAGCTGAGTTTTTTTCTTCTTAGAAAGAATGTGTTTTATTTCCACCAGCTATTAAAACCATAATGGCATTGTCTCTTCAAGATAATGCCACAATAAGAGCGTACCGGCCAACTACGCAATATAACACCATATTGCGCAATAGTTGGATAAATTAATAAACATGGAAACATCAGTTTTTCATACGTTTATTAATTACACCGGAGACGACACTCGTCTTCTTCTCGGTCGTCCGGATCCCATCTGCCATATCCAATGGGGTTTCGTAGGGTACCACTGTGCCGAAGCCTACGTGGTCGTCCAACCACTTTCGGTAGGGGGGCGATGATTGGGTCTACTCCGGGACTTCCATCGGCATCTGGGGCTTCTAACTTCGAATAAGCCTGGCTCGTCAAAGGTGTCTGCAGGTCGAAGGCGTCAGGTCTGCAGAAGGCCTCTATGTCTGAGTGTTAATTGCTTTCTAACACTACGTGGTTCTCCCCATTCTTCTCTTGACTTCAACCTATGTTGAAGTCAATGGTGTGTTGCCTTCTGTGAATTTGAGCTGGGTCGTGGGTTCGGATGACAATCCACTCTATCTTTTCCCGTGCGCCATGATTCATTTTAAAACAAGTTAAATCAAAATATTAAATGAAACGTACGTCGATGTCAATGTAATAATTACGAAATGACTAGGTATTATACCGGTGGATGTATTTTAGTAAATTAATAAATATATTATTTATTATAATTTTTGTGTATTTGGATTAGTATTCGTCGGGAATAGGAAAATAAAAGTATGATGAATAGAAGATTAAAAAACAATCTTAATATCATCTGTACAATTTGCCAAAATAATTAATTTTGGATCAATTTTATTCTATTGTAACATAGCAGCAGTGTTGAACGCGGAGATTTGGATGGGTGACCGCTAATGAACCACATAGCTGTGGAACAACTCGTGTTGTTGCCTTACTTTTTTTAATTATTGGTATTATTTTAAGGACTTTTTTGGAAAAAAGTAATAAAATTAGTTTATTATTTAAAAAAATACAAATAATCTGTTTAAAATATATTTATTTCGTTGAAATCATGTAATAGAAGTAGAACTTCTTACGTGCGTACTAAGTACAGACACTCTTTTTTTATCGAAGTGTTTATTCTTTTTCACTATTGAGAAGATTGATGTACTCAACATTAAACAGCTTGGACCTCATACCGACTATTACTAGTATAAACAAAAATATAGAACGGCATTAAAAAATTTAAAAAAGTCACAACAACAAACTTAATATTGTTAAGAGGATTTAATATTACCTAATGTTGAGAAATACAAAACTATCGAGTGAATTACATAAAATACAATTATTATTTTTAATATGTCGCACTTTTAAGGAAACAGTGACACAAGTGCAAATTTTTCACAAATTGAGCTATCAACACTACAATCTTAGTAATATTCGTCTTTGTCTGGGACCCAAAAGTCAGAAGCAACTCTTCGTTTTGTCACTCATGTGACTTTGACCCATTTATGGATCCAATTGAAGGGAAAAAAAATCTGTTTTGTGGTTATTGTATGTCACTCAATATTGTACTGAAAGACATTGGTTTTAAATGGCTAAGAGATATTCCAGGGCGAGGACTGATGAAACAATCTCATATTGCTGTGAAGAGAGGAGAATCTTTGAGATTATATAAAAAATATAATCATGAAGAACTGTACAAGTTTGTTTTTATAGATGAAACTTGATTCATAGATCTATATGTCGCTGATGGGAATAAAATATGTGTAAAATCTATCAAAACTGATGGAAACCGTAATATATTTATATTCACCATAATATCTGATGGTGTTGGAATAATTTTTTTGTAGATATGATATTCTTCATTCTGGTAATGAAAATGGCTTCATTAAGGGTGCAGAGGCTATATTATTTTCCTCTAAATTGGCTATAATGGAATTTTATCGTGGTTTGAAAGTCAACTATTAATAAATTTGTTTGAACCATCCCTAATAATTATAATATATAACGCTCCATATTATAGCATATTTCCAAAGAAAGTACCAAAAATGTCTTCAAACAAGACTGAAATAAAAGATTGGGTAACTATATAACAATAAACTGCCAACCGAATGCCAACCGAAATAGAAACTCATGTATTTTAATCATCGTCACTATCTGAATCTGAGCTATCACCAGGGTTTATTATAATTGGTTGAATGTCAACATTCACCATACTGTTTGTTGTCTCGGATATACCATTTTTTGATAATTTCATTAGTATGTCTGACACGTTTCTCCCAAATATCTGCATTACATTGTTCCAGTGCCTTATCCCACATTTTAAAACAGCAGTATCAGAATGCCCATGCCCATCTATACCAATATACTTATTGTAATACGACTCGCAATTTGTCCAAATTAATTCTATTGAGTTAAATTCACAATGATAAGGAGGCAGTCTCAACACCTCATTACCATATTCTCGGAGCAACTCGTCAATTACATATATATTTTCTTTTGTGTTATTTTTGGTTATTTGTAACAATTCAGCTTTAGAAAAATGTGGGTCATATTTAATATTATTTGTTATCAACCAACTAATAATTTCATTTTTCCTTGAAGTAGTTGAAGGTTGTTTATTTAAAAGACTCTGTGTTAAGAAGCATTATCCATTACAACCGATGTTAGCTCTTCTAAATTAGGTATTAATTGTGTCCTTATCCACTTAGTAAAAAGTTAAATGTTCATTTTTCCATGATAATCAATTACGTTAGATTTTGAACAAAAAAAGGAATTTGCTCCCGAAACAAATCCTTTGCGTGAATCAGCGTGAACAATTACAGAACGTTTACCATCATAACCTCCTGGTTTTCGGACACTTTTGGCACTATCGTCTTAAAAAGTATTTTTTTATTTTCTTTGGAGTAAATCCAAGTTTCATCTAAAACACAACTTCTCTTGTAAATATACTTTCAAGATTTTCTATATATTTACGAAAGAATCTGACTCTTGGAGCAGCAATATCAGTTTGCTCAATTAATGCTCGTCGATTGTCATTCTTTTTGAATTAAAATCGGATGTCTTTTAGCAATGTACTAAGCAATGATTTTGCAATATCCACTACTTCTTTATCCTTTAATTGACAGGTCAAACTCCGCAGAGTAACATGCTTCTCTGAAAAAAAGAAAGAATTCATTATCGTCTTTTATAACCAAAAATAAGTAGATAGAAAATTTCATGAAAATTGAAGTACAGGTTGTCAAACGTAGGAAAAAGTTTAAAAATCTCACAATCGCCATAACACTGCATGGCGATTGTAAGATTTTCAAACTCTTTCCTACGTTTGACAAACTATACCTACCCAGGTTTTTTTTAATCATAAAATTCACACTAAAGAAATCAATACTTACTCTGTTGGTACATACACAGAATACTCCATCCCAAAATTGTGATTAGTATTCTGTGGTACATATCATACAACGTATTCCGTACTGCCATTTTTGATGCCTCGGGCATGTCAGTCGTCTTACTTTTAAGACGACGTCTATTTTTGCCTGGTTTTGAAAGGACGGGATTGTTGTTTTCCTTTTTTATCGAGTATTTTGTCCGCCGTGATATTTTTAAAGTAACAACTCACTTAAAAAATAATTACTTAATAGTAACTGATTAACAAACATGCAATTTGATATTTTACCTCTTGACCAGATGTAAGTGACTCCAAAGGTCCTCTATTACTTCTGTCTAATTCAAAATATTCATATAAATACAACACAAATGGCCGCGCTTGTGAATTTATCGTTTTCCAGGCATATCTTAAAAATAATAATAATAAGTAATCTCGAAAATATACAAATAAGTTTTCGTTCGACGGAACCATAGCCAGACTCATGTAGTATAATGACAATTTATAGATTAGAAAATATTACTTTTCTCATTAGCTTAAAAATAAATACTTATCGGAAGTAATCAGATTAAGAGAGCAACAGTTAGTCGTTCTAACAATAATTATGCTTGAAAATATATAATTCAAATGACATACCCAAAGACAAGTTAAATAATTTGAAAAACCAAAAAAAAATCAAATAAATCAGTAAACACTACAAATAAGCTAATGTCACTGTCAATGAAAATTATAAACGTCAAAATTTACAGTAAACAAGGTATCAAAGACATGCCATATTGTTGATCCTTGTTTAACTTATTGTAATTTCTATGAACAAGCGGCTTAATTTTACAATACTATTTTCTGTGAGTAAAAAAGAGACCTAGTATAAAAAGTATACTAGAGTGACAAGATAGAGTGGACGTACTAGGTATATTTAGCAATTTCTGAAAAAAATTATTTGATATTTAGAAAATCGTGAGTAAGGCTTTTTTCAGGACACCTAATTTTAGCGTGTATATAAAATTTCAGAGAAAACATTAAATAAAAAATATAGTTTTATATTACAGTTTTAGTAATTAATTTAGTATTATTTTGCAGGCGTAATAATTTACAACTAATAAATTAGAATTGTGAAAATTGCAAGACAACGATTTTTTCAATTTCCCAAGACATCTAATTAATAGATGAAAAATTATATTAAAATACACTATTTTATGTCAAATTTTGAAAATTCAAATTTTTTTTTAGAATTGAGTTGAAAAAATACTTAGAAATTGCAGAAAAACTGTCAAAAATGATGAAAAATTTGGGAAAAATTGAAAATTTGGACATCCAAGTAAATGTAATGCCATTTGATTCTCTGATATAAACTGCGCTTAATTTTACCTTAAAGTATATGCTTCTTAACATTTTTTTCTAAATTTTAAAAGAAAATAAAAGATATGTTTTTGAAAAATGTTTTTGTTAAGAAAAAAAGAGGAGATTTAAAATTTCCTAATCTTTCTTGATAGTTAGGGTAATTTTAACAGCAGGATGATATTCAGCGGAAAATTTTACATCGAAAATGTATTTTTAAATATTTTTTGAGCATCCAAAACGTGCTATGCACGAAAAGTGATAAAATACGTGAAACATTTTTTTTTACTTGGAAAAAATTTAATTTAATTTAATTAACCATATAGAAACTGTTTTGAATCTAGAAGGCTAAAATTTGATAAATCATCATATTTTATAGTATAGAGCAGCCATACTTACTACGCGGCCCTCGGGCCGCATGCGGCCCTCGGAGCGTTTTTTTGCGGCCCTCAGACTGCTAGGCAGTAAAACAAAATTTGCGAGTTATAATATAATTATGTTTTTATTTATGTATTTAATGAGATTACAGTAGTGTAGAGCAGCGCCATTCTATGTACCGCATTTCGCATTAGTCATATTTACCCCCACCGCACTAGCACTGGCCGGCCAGTAAAGATGTTTCAAAACCTTGTGGACCACGTAAATACGCATGCACGAAAAAATAAATGGCCCCGAAAAACATTTACCATTTACTGTAAATTTTTTTAACGAGCAAAGTATTGATTTGAAAAAGGTTTTTTCTGTGTGTACTGATGGTTGCCCACCAATGTTGGGGCGAAATATAAGGTTTGTTCAGCTGTTGAAAAAACACTTGGGAAATGATAATTGATTGAGTTTCCATTGTATCATTTATCAAGAAAGCTTAGCTGCTAAATTTGGTAAAAATTTCAGCTGTGTTATGAAAACACTTATGTCGCAATATGGGTACATTCTTTAACACACAGAAGTGAGATGGCTGAGTAAGGGTGAAGTTTTGGAACGTTTCTTCAGCATTCGACATTAGATTAATCTGTTTTTAGGCTACAAAAAATAAAAAGTTTCCTGATATTCATAATTTTAGTTGGTGGCTTAAAGTAGCGTTTCTCACTGATACAATGAGCTTTATGAATGAAACATTGACCAAATTGCAAGGAGACTACAATAACATTGTAACGAAAATAATGAGTATTGTGTTTTCACTGGAGCAGAAGCTGAATATGTATTATGAAGAATTGTCAAATGGGGATTATTCCAGCTTTCCTTCTGTTAAAGCACTGTTTGATGAAAATTCGGATGAAGGTCGAGAGATTTCTGACCTACTGAAGCTGTTAGCAGACCTAATAGATGAAATGTCTGTGAGGTTTAGTGACTTCAGAAAGTTCCAAGAACCATTTTGCTTGGTGGAAAATCCATGGGCAATAACAACAGCAAACGTAGCTCATCTTTCCATATTCTGATTCGAAGCTAGGGATTTGAAAAATGAGTAAATTGATCTTTAGAATGATACAGAGCTCAAAAGCAATTTTGAAACAAAAAAATAGCAAAAAGCTCACTATAAGTTTGGAGAGGCAGTTGAAAATGACAAATTTCCTAACTTAATTGACTGTGCTCAGAAAATGTTGTGTGTTTTTGCATCTACATATATCTGTGAATCTACATTTAGTTAGCAGAAGTTTATAAAAAACAAGTACAGATCTAGGCTAACTAGTGAGAACGTTGAAAACATTTTGAGAGTTTCAGTTTCTTCCCAACCTGGTAACATAGATGCCATTCTAAAGAGCTGTGATTCCGCCCGTCGACTTCAAAGAATTAACAAATTCGGGACTTGACATTCCTGGAGTCAAGTAAAAGACATTTACCTACTTTTTACATGCAAAACAGTCTATATAATTTATAATTATATTATTTTTACGTAACTTGTAATAAACTTATGTTATAGTCATATAGTTTTAAAGTTATTTCATATCACCACTTGTACTTGTGGCCCTGAGGAAAATTTCATTCAAACTATTAAGCTCTCAAAGAAATCCTAGTGAGGATCCCTGGTCTAGAGTTATGCCTGTAAAATTTAAGTCAAATCGAGAGGGGTCGCCTGACCAATTTTGTATAGTTGACGTGGAATTACACGTCTGCTTTTTTATGTTTTTTATGTTCATTTTCAATACGTTCTGCTAACGAGTTATTTCTTTTCAAACTATTTACTAGCTCTATACTTCTTTTTCTGAGATTTGGTCTTACCCATTATTTATGCTACCGTTTTATTTTGCTTAAAATTATAAATACCGCGGCTGTCAGCTCAAGATCGAACATCTTCATCGGTTTAAATTTTAAAAACATTTTGTCAACTTAGATGACTTTCATGGAGGCCTGAAATATTAGCCAAACTGTTGTCAACTTATTTTAATATAGTGTAATGTTGATGGCACCTTTACTTTTTAAATAGTAATGTCTAAACTAGTCTATTTTAAATCTGTGTTAAGTTGTAGTTATTTTTGTTATAATGAAAAAACTCGTGATAAATTTTATAGTAAAGATTGTATTGATTCGAACCGAAATCTCAACTAAGTCTCCTGTATACAGGTGCATCCAGTGGCTACTTTTCTAAAATAATTACGCATGTCGTTCCAACCGACCTGCTATTTTCCTAGAAGTAGTCTTTTTCCTTTTTTAGTCTTTCTTTTTTCAATTTCGTTGTTGTGAGAGAGTTAATTACAGGCACGGCGCTTCTAGCTGATGGCGATTCGTTTCGGCCTTATATTCACTCTCGCCTGTGACGAGGGTCGTGGCTTTCATTAAATAAATGATATTAATAGCACAAATCAGGGTAGGACTATGGATATAAATGGATTACAACAGATGTTTGCACTTTTACTTTTGTGTCATATATTTTTTGTTAAAAAAAGATTTTTATCTTGTTCAACCTTATGGTAAAAGTGAGTATTGCCGGTCACCTTAACATAAATATTGGTAAAAAAGGTATTTGTCATTATTTATACTTTAAATACTTTACAAAAGTAACATAAGGTATTCTACTAACGTTGTGGTAAAAACTAAGATCAAAAAAAAGTAACATTAAGACACCAAAGAAAAAAAGGGCTAGAGATAAACCAGCATAAGACAAAATACACGAAGATAGGGAAGGGCAACACAACAATTCAGAAATATCTAACATACAACCACAAATTAGAAACTGTATCCACCTTTAGCTGCTTGGGAGTAACAATAGGGAAAACCAGAAAAGAAAAAACAGAGAAAAAAATTGGGAAAGGTAAAAAAACATATGAAATGGATAGAAACGTGTTAAGAAGCAAGAGTCTAAGTAAGAGAACAAAGATGAACCTATATGAGACTCTAATAAGACCTGTTGTTACATATAGGATGGAAATAACGATGACTAGTAAGAAAGAGGAAGATAGCCTATTGAAATTTGAAAGAAAAGTAATAAAAGGATACTTGGCCCCAATGTTACCAGAGGGGAAGAAAGAAGAATGAAAACAAATGCTGAAATTAAAAAAGAATTAAGGAAAGAAAATATACTCAGATACAAAAAATGTCTTCGGTTAAAATGGATACAGAGACGCCCACACTCAGATATGCTGAGGAGGATAACTAACTGGACACAACTATGGCCCAGGTGTAGAGAAAGGTCCAGAGAAAAAAGGCTGGATGATGTAGAAGATGATATAAGAACAATGAATGTTAAACACTGGAAAGTTCACTGAAAGGAAAGAAAAAAATGGAAAATAGTCACGAGAGCAGCAAAGACACACAGCATGTTATAAACTACATAATCCATCTCATCCATTTTGGACGCTGTGGCATTAGCAAGTAATTGCAAATGTTACTAAATGAATAAATAATTATTAGTTAAAAAAAGTGCCTTAACCGGTATTAGACTCCATGGTGACAAATACCGGTCACCTTTTGTGTAATACCGGTCAAGTACGAATTTTACAAAAATCACAAATATAGTCTTCAGCAGACCCATAACCCAAATATTCAGCATGGGCCCATGGGCCACATAACACGGATCTGTGCCATCGTTGGTTCGTGGTCTCGTTCATCTCTCTCTCTCTCTCTCTCTCTCTCTCTCTCTCTCTCTCTCTCTCTCTCTCTCTCTCTCATTCCTGAGGATCGTGATTTCTTCCAATATTTCCAAAAATTTTTCTCTATTGGTCTCTATCTTCAAATGCTCTGAGATCTTCGCAGCATGAGTTTCCAGCTGAATTCATAATTTGGTCAGACCATCTAGTTGGTAATCGCCCTCTTGATATTCTCTCCGGAACGTTACGAGAAACAATTAATGTGACCGAAAAATTGCAGAATACATTGCAGTCATATTTTGGACAGCCTTTTATTAATCTCGAGTTGGTTTAGAATGAAAATGCTTGTTCTATGAGCTGTCCAAGGTATGAGCAGCATTCTTCTCCAGCACCAAATCTCAAAGGCATCAATTTTTTGGCGCTCGAATCTCCGAAAAGTGCAAGTCTCTGCTCCGTATAGAAATATTGGACATAAAAGGGCATTCACGAGTCTGATCCTGATATTTTGAGAGAAACATCTGTCTTTTCAAACTTTAACTAGGTGACTCATCGCTTTTTTTGCCATATGAATACGTCTGCAAACTTCTGCTTCACAGCTACCATCGTTAGTTATACTAGATTTCAGATAGACAAAACTGTCCACTATTTGGTATTTTTGTAACATGTTAGTTAATTAAATAGTGTGGAATCTGTCGATCACCATTATTTTTGTCTTAGCTCTATTGATTTTCAAACCAACTTTATTGCTTTCATACTTAACTCTTCGCAAGAGATTAAACATTTATTGCTCCTTTGCTGCTATAAGTGTAGTGTCATCAGCAAATCTTAAATTGGAGATCTTCCTACCAGTCATTATTACTCCACTACAACCATCACAAATAACTCTTCGCTAGCTCTTCGTCAGGATCTGTGTCATTATTTTGCCGCAAGTCTGGCATTCCAATATAAGAGTCCGATATGTCGCTGCTTGTAGTATCTTGCAGTACTCTCCGTTTTACTTTCTGTATACCTGCCGCTATAGATTTACTTTTTTTGCCAATTCTGTTGTAGTGTTAACCGCTCTTTCCTGTCTATTTACCTGCATCATTAAATTTTTTTCATTGTCATGTTTATTGCAGTACTAACACTTTCTTGTTTGGGATGCTTGTTACTATTATTGTATGGTTTTTCGCAAAACACGTGAGTTTTTATTCACTGGATTATTTCTTGGAATCCGAAATAAATTTTTGGTAGTGACGTTTTGTACACTTGAAAGATGGCATATTATTATGTTCAAAGTTATATTCTTGCAGAATTCTAGTAGGTGTTACAATAAGTTATTACCTTGATTCAATAGAGAAAGTAAATCAGATGTTTGAGCCATGACTTATACAGAATCTGGGAATTTATGAAATGTTATGATTTGGGAATTTGGTGTTTTGTTATGCTTTTCTTACATTTCTTCGTTATCGATCTCTATAGAGCTGTTATTCATCTGAATATCCGAAAAGTCTTTTTCTCCTGAAACATCTGGATTTAAAAAATAAATTCCTGTGGTAGCAAATCCTTCTTTAGCTTTAGTAGTTGTTGCTACTTTTTAAAATGCATTTCTGAAAAAATGAGACAATGCTATTGTATGTGTCTTTAGAAAAATGTTATATTCTTAATTGTATACTGATTTAAATAGACTAAAAATGGAAACATGCATAAGTTAAATCCGATGTGATTCATACGATAGTAAGGACAACATTATAATGTACTTGCTTTTCCAAAATTTGTATGATTTAAACGAGATATGACTTGTGAAACGAGAATCGTTATCTAAAATTTATAACAATAAATCACTTTTAGATGGTTTTGTGAAACCAGTAAATGTTTCAATCAGTCAGGGTCAAATTTTCATTAATTAATCCGTTTTTAGAGCATCGATAGATAGCACAATGAAATCCTTCTTCTTCCAAAGCTATTGATTGTCATTGGCGAGGATAAATGTACATCGGTTGTATGTAGACCCCAGTTACACTTACCATGCTTATAGCTCTAACGGTTTTACCTCTTTTGCCGCTAGTAATTGATCCCACAGGCTTCTAATATTGTTCAGTCACCATTTTTCCTGGATCTTTCTCTTAGGATACTCCGGTCTAATATGCATTAAGTCTATTTTTGGGTTACGACATAAAACTATGATTGGCAGGGATAATAAGAGTGATCAACTGAAGAGAAGAATCGCTATTGGGTGGGCATCATATGGAAAACTGAGAAAAACTTTTGAAAATGAGTTGCCTACATGCCTGAAGAATGTATGTATAAATGTATGAATTTACGAATGTATGAATGTATGAATGTATTTCATCAATGTGTCCTCCTAGTCTTGACATACGGAGCAGAAACATTTACTTTAACAAAAGCTTCGGCTACCAAACTAAGTCTAGTGCCATCTAAAATTTATATGAAGAAGTTTTTTGTAATCAAATTTTGTTTATCTAAAATTCTTCCGTACACCCAAGTGAAAGTACATCTCTGTAAGACATTGTTAATCAATCTAGTTACTATTATGTCTGAATAAGGTGTTGATTAAAATAGAGATTGTTTCTTTTCAGATGCAAATTAAATGGATTCTTTCGGGAGTTTGATGTTTTCATTTACGACTCATCTTTTCAACAAAAAAATATTTAATTAGTTAATAATGAAGATTCAAACGGGTGTTGTCAAAAATTGAAAATCATCTCCGTTATTTAGGCCTTGCCTGGTCACACCTATATTAATCAACTTGTTTTTTTCTTTTTCATTTTACGCCCGACGGTAGCCTATTGAAGTTGATAATAAATCAATATTGATTATTATCAGTTAATATTTATTCATGTTTGGTAGCCAAAAATATATTCTAGTTTTTATTAAATGTAACAGTCTGAATACAAACAAGTTGAAAAGTTATAAAGATAGTCTGGAAAAACTATCATACTTTTTATGGATGCTATATTATAATATATAAATTTTTTGTTTTGTAATGGTTTAATTTCTTAAAGAAGTCTAACGATTACATATTGGTGAATAAGTTGATAGAAAAAAAAATAGAGGAATTACGAGTTTTTCTTAATTTTTGTATATTCTACTTTTAAGTTTTTTTAAAAGTCGTTTTAAAACATTCCCTTTCGATAGTCAACGCACTTCCCAGTGTAAAAGATGTTCATGTTCACTTCCCATTTATTTGTACAAAGCGGAAAATACTCTTGAGTTCAGTGAACGAGATTTTATGAAATTTATAAATTTTGCACACTCTTGCGAAGATTTGGTTAAAAGCAGTAGCATTTTTTGACAGCTAAAGGCTCTCTGTGGATGTTACAATGGATCCAAACATATTCTGGTGCTACGGCTTTGATCCTTGAAAAAATTTCCAGTGCGAGCGCCTGACATTGCCCGTGCTACATCGCTACTTAGTCCCACACATTTATTTCATTCAATTTCATTGACATAAATGTAGCTATTAATCAGATAAAACATTACTCCAGTCTTTTTTCTTGTTGACAGATATTTACAAAATAGAAATTCTTCGAGAATAATATTTTCAAAATCGTATCTTACAAAACACATTACATTGGCATTGTCTGATATATCTGTACTTTCTGTACTACCTGTATAAATTTTGCACACTCTTGCAAAGATTTGGTTAAAAGCAGTAGCATTTTTTGACAGCTAAAGGCTCTCTGTGGATGTTACAATGGATCCAAACATATTCTGGTGCTACGGCTTTGATCCTTGAAAAAATTTCCAGTGCGAGCGCCTGACATTGCCCGTGCTACATCGCTACTTAGTCCCACACATTTATTTCATTCAATTCCATTGACATAAATGTAGCTATTAATCAGATAAAACATTACTCCAGTCTTTTTTCTTGTTGACAGATATTTACAAAATAGAAATTCTTCGAGAATAATATTTTCAAAATCGTATCTTACAAAACACATTACATTGGCATTGTCTGATATATCTGTACTTTCATCAACTTGCAAGGAAAAATAGTTACAGTCAATATTATCTGCCTTCATACGCTTCACTGAGTTATTTTATAAAACCAGCGAATTCACTTGCTTTTCCTGCTTTTTATCAGATACTTATCCGAGATGCTACTATTTTCATTGCTGGAACTATTAATTTCTCGGTAATTGTGTGAGGATAACTGGTTTCAGCAATTAATTATGATATTTAATAAGAAACCAGTACGAGGTTTTCAGATTGACCGTTTTGAGAAAATTCAAAGACATAGTCTTTTTGTTAGCTATTAATTCTCTCTTTTTATTTATAAAAAAAATCTACTGGCTTACTTCTGTATTGCTGCCTTTTAATTTCAAATACCGCTTTAATTTTAAAGTTTCATGAACACACTTGAAACTGCAGTATAACAAATAACACATAATGGTTTGACATCAGTACCTTATATAACACCGAACTGCAAGTAATCTTGCCGTTTGTAATTACCACTCGTACTTGCCTCTGGATGGACAATACTCGGCTGTCTATTATTTATCGTCGCTCTTAGAACTTGTACCCGACTGCAGATCAGTCGACGGTCTGTTTGTACAAGTTTTAGAACGTATACTTTATTTTATAACAAATTTCTCCATCGTCAGATTCAACGTAATCAATATGCACGAAAAATACGAGCTCTCTGACTTGACACTAAGCTTAAACTGAACGGAATAAAAGAAGCAGCGGTGCAGCAGAAGAAAATTTGTAAGTTTGTGGACGTGGTACCGAAAAGTTGAAATAAAAGCGGTGGCAAAAAATCAGAGCGCGGCTTTAAAAAGCAAGATGTGAAACGGCGAGGCGAGGCGACCCGGCATTTTGTTTTTGTGACCCGGTACCGGGTCGCAACCCACCATTTGGGAAACTGCACTACAACCAGGCGACGATAGATACATCTTTTAGAATTTTGTCAGGATTGGATACACTTTTGCGTCTGCTGACTACTACTTGTAAGTGTCCGCCATCCGATTTAGGCGAACAGGTTTTAAATAAAAATCAATCTCACTTGCCACAGAACTTTTCTCTGGATCCTCATCATTTGGCTGTCTGTAGGGACTTCCACAAAACGTTTCAAAAAAGTGTCGTGTATTTCCATTATTTTATTTTTATCAGTTTTATGGCTCAATATAACGCTTTATAGGGCAATAATAAAACGCCATGTTTAAGAATAATCGAGATATCAAGTTCCCAGTGAAACATAAAAAGCTCTTATTATTGTGCGTATATCTTTTGCAGAAATGTACATATCTTTTGATGAATATTCAGAGGTAGCAAAGGCAAAGGAGCAAAAATAAAAATCAGATACCAGAACTTAAAACCATTGTAAAAATATTTAAAACTAGATAACCGAAAACTGACAGATCCTACAGCTATAAAAGCAGAAAAATGGCAAAAGTACTTCGAAGAAATATATCAAAAACAGATAGAGAACAGGAAAGAGAAACAATAAAGAACACGAAAAAATATGATGAAGAAAAAGAATTTACCTATACAGAAGTGAAAGAGAAAATATGCAAACTTAAAAACAGGAAAACAGCAGGAGAAGACCAAATATGTGCAGAACTTATAAAATACGGTGCGGAGGTACGAACGAATTTACGAACCAATATAGAATATATTAAGCAAGGAAATATTTCCCGAAAAATGAAAGAAGGGAATTATAGTGACAATTCCAAAACAAGGAGACCATAGAATATGTAAAAACTACAGAGCAATTTATTTACTGAATGTAGCATATAGAGTAATAAGTAATTACTGGTATAATTAGAGACGGACTAACAATATACACAGAACAAAGCATAGGAGAAAATTATAAGAATGATAGAAATGACAATTCAAGATTTCCAAGCAACAATAGACACCGGAAAAGAAAGAACAGAAATAATAAAAATAAAAAATTGAGTAAGTTAAGAAGATGAGCTCTAAAAGGTATTATTTATTTTATTCCTAGACAAGATAATAAAAAATCTGTCAAACGCAGGAAATATAAACCTTTAGGCAGGAACCTTTTAAGAAGTGAAAATGAAGCCAAACTGAGAGGACTGGAAAATAAAAATAAAACAAAATATATAAACCTAAGCAAGAAAAAGAGACATAAATGACAGAAATGACAATGGACGCGCACGGTTTCTAAGTATACTCCTAGATATTTAAAACATTTAAATATTTGGAAGTACTAGTCAACAGAAGAAATGAAAGTGTAGATATAAAAAGAAGAATTCAACAGGGAAATACAGCGTTATATAAAAAATAAAAAAAAATTTAGAGATAAGAAGATCAGAAGAGACAAAAAAATTAAAATCGACAATACGACCATAAGACCAATAGTAGTATATGCTGCAGAGATATTTACATTAACAGCAAGAAAAGAAGAGCAACTGCAAGTTTTTTGGAAAAAGACTATGAGAAAAATAATGGGACCAAAGAGGGAAAACGAAGAGGACCCAAGACAATGGATGAAACACGAAATTCAGGAATCAATAAGTCAAGAAAATATAGTTATAGCAATAAAAGCACAGGGAATTAGATGGTAAAAGAAGCAAAGGCAGAACTAAACTGAGATGAAGACAACAACTGGAAAAAGACTTAAGGAGTTTGGAAATTAGAAATATGAAAGGACATGGAAGGAAATGGAAGGACAATCAAAGAAAGAGAAGAATGGAGAAAAGTAGTGCAAACAGCGAAGTTACACCAGAAACTAAAAAACCAAACCCAGAATGTGATGATGCTCCACACAAAAAGAATCTTTAAGTGAAAACAGGTTCAGCTTTTTCAAGAGCGTAGGAGCGTATAGCTTCTATATATAAAGTTATGCAGATAAACATAGTGTAACTTTATAAACATCACATGGAGCAGAACCACTGAATAAATTTCTAACGGACATCAACAATAAAGAAGAATCAATTAAATTTACCATTGGAACAAGAAAACAATAATTTACTTTCGTTTCTGAACGTGCTAATCACAAAAGAAGACACAGGATATACAACCAATATCTACAGAAAATCAGCTCACATTATCAGATATTTAAATGACCACTCCAACCATAACGTAAACATAAAAAAGGAATTATTAAACCCTTATAAGATAGAGCCCGAAGCACCTGCTGTGGATTCTGGATTTTTCATAGTCAACAAAGCACAAGTGTAAGTCAGCCTTTAAATCACGATATCGTAGGATCGGTATATTTATGTTATTGTTCTCTAATCTGCGTGATCAATGTAAAGTTGAACATACACTTTGCCAAAAACAACATTTTTCGTCAAAAATTTAGTAATAACCCCAGGGAATTTTGGGGATACATTGGCAGACTTCGTAAATCTTCGAGTTACCCCCAAGAAATGTATCTAGGTGACAGAAGGGCACAAGGCAATATCGAAATTGCTAACCTTTTTGCTGAGTTTTGCTGAGTTCTTCTCTAGTGTATATGAGAATGATAAAGGTGCTTCCATTCCAGATTTTGAAAACTGTGTCAGACACGTTGACACTGTAAACCTAATTCAAGTTGACACTATATCAGTGTTTGATAAATTAAAAAAACTTCCAAACAAATTCTCCTCGGGGCCTGATGGAATCCCACTGGTATTATTAAAGCACTGTCTATGCTCTCTTACTATGCCCCTAAAATATCTTTATAATTTATCTCTTATGACCGGTGAGTTCCCTTCTTTCTGGAAGAAAAGTTATATTGTACCCATTTTTCAGTCAGGTAAAAGGGAAGATATTGAAAAATACCGAGTAATTTGTATACAGACAGCAATCCCAAAACTTCTCGACAAGCTAGTGACTTCTCACTTATCAAAACTAACAAATAATATAATAATACCCCAACAACATGGCTATCAAAGGGGAAGGAGCACCGTGTCAAACTTGTTGGTCTACGAAGATGATATATTGGGTACCTTTGAGAGGAAGTACCAGGTGGACAGCATCTATACTGACTTCTCAAAGGCATTCGATAAAGTAAATCATCGTTATTTAATCAGTAAATTAGGAGCCATTGGTATATCTGGAAAATGGCTTGATTGGTATGATAGTTTTCTTGTGGGTAACACCCAGAGCATTAAGATAAATGGTGTGTTGTCTCAATCTGTTGACGTACTCTCTGGAGTACCACAGAGGTCACATTGTGGTTCTCTACTTTTTGTCCTCTTTGTTAACGATGTTGAGAAAGTCATTAAGTATTTTCTTTCTAAACTTTCTCAACTTTGCTGATGATAAAAAAATTTATAAAGTCATTACTTGTCAGTATGATCAAGCTACAAGAGGATCTCAGCAGATTTAGCGATTGGTGCAAACTAAATGAATTAAAATTGAACATTGATAAGTGTTGTGTTATTACTTTTCACAGAAAACAAAGAATTTTAAATTATATAGCATTATAGCATTGATAACACTCAGCTGTCTAGGCAGGACTGTGTTAAGGATTTAGGTGTTTATTTTGATTGTAAATTAACATTTCGTAAACATCTAGAGGTCACAGTAAACAGTGCATTTAAACAATTAGGGTTTATAACTAGAAACACTTCTCAATTTTCATGTTTTGTTTTATCAATTCTTTTTAATAGTATCATTCGCTCCAGACTAGAATATGCAATAGTTGTATGGAGACCTTACTAACAAACATCTATAGACAAGCTTGATCGTGTTCAGCATAAATTTGGTAAACACTATCATTACCGTAGTGCTTTTGATGACCTCTCTGTCCCATACAGTTATAGTATGATAGCTGATCACTTGAAAATGGTTTCTATGAATCGGCGAAAAGATTATTTTTGCCTAATATTCCTTTACATAATTGCTAATAAATTGATAAATTGCCCTGAACTTTTAAATCGATTAGGTGTTAACACTCTTCAAGGAACTACTCATATGGTGAGACTCTTACTCATATGGTGAGACTATATAATAGGTACCAAAGTGATTTGGACTTATTTTTCCAGTCCTTTTGTTAAACTTTACTAATTATTTTACAATGTTTTGCTTACTTTGAAAAATTGTATATATATTATATTTTGTTCCAATGTAAATGGTATAATCCGTTAATAAATAAATAAAAAAAAATAAATAAATGATAAATAGTTCTGCTCGAGTACCCATTCCATTCGGAACCAGAATTACATCTCACTAATATTTTCTTCTAACTTTTCATAAATTCTCCTATAAATTACTTTAAGCAGAATTTTTAAAGTGAGACTCATTCATCTCTCCCATTTTTAGTTTATAGTCCGAACTACTTTACTACATTTATAAGTATACCAGTATACCTACAGCATTGAATAAAATATTTATATTTCATCTTCTTCCTTATTATAAAAAGCAGTGATAGTTCAAGCAGTTCCATGCTTGAATTTTTAGTAATATTCTTCTTCCCAAAAATTTGAGCTACTCCTAGCATTGCTTTTCTAGCTCCCTACTACTTGGTATAGTTTAATTAATGGACAGAGTTTGGTAAAAGTACAAAAACAATGAGTACCCGGCTGTGGTAAGAAGAAGAAAAGAAGGTTAATACAACGTCTTTCTGGTTTTCAAATGTACATTTCTGTTCTGTTTTGAACAATTTCTAACAGACGGTTGTTTTGTGTTACCTCTGACATTACCCCATCAACGATTGATGTACTAATATTTAGATTTCGAATTTTAAACCTAACCCAGGCATTTTAAACTTCAGTGTTAAAACACTTTAAGGTTTGTTATTGACGGCTTATTGATCTGTTTTATGATAAATAGATCAGACAATAATTTTTTTTTTAATCTTTGTTCAAATCCATCAATAAATATGATCTGTCTGGTCATATTCGTATTAACTGCTTCATTATTCATTTAAAATTAAAAATTAATGCCTAACAAAATTATAACCGATCTAAAAAATATATGGCGATATAAAAACATGCGCCTACTCTTTTTCATAATACTTCAATATCATTAATATCGTTAAAGAAAGGATATTAGATATTACAATCAGTGAAAAGAAATAATTTCTCACCTAACGTATTATAAAAACTATCTAGTACTAATAATATTCCACCCATTATAATATCCTGACAAAGAGATTGTTTTGATCAGTTAATGACTTATTAAAGAATGAAAAATGAAATAAGACAGTGATTAGAAAGACATTGTTCACCAGATGACATGGCAGTTTATTATTCGAAAACCGACGTACAACACATAATAATAATTTAATCATTTCGAGTCGTAAAAGATGAAACACAAAAAACAACTTATAACAACACATCATATTAATAAGCGAGCATCGCAGACAACACTATACAAATGGTTTAATAAAGACATTATCGGGATATTGCTGTCGAAAACATGGGCGTACCTTCATATATTTTTATACAACGAAATAGGTTGCAACACTAATTTTATTAAATGATTAGCTATTTAAAACCCATAAGAAATTAATTAAGACACCTACCTGCATGGTTATAATTGGGGCAGCAAGTCTAGATTTGCACGCGAGAAATATATTTAAATTCCACACATTATATACTCATATACACTTCTCTAAGATATGAACGCACTATTAATAAATGTATTCTATATTATTCACTTAGCGATAAAGTTGAAAAAATAAATTAAATATTATATTTCAATAAGTTTTATTAAAGTATCTTCAAATAAATATTTTTTGGCAAAATCCATTACTAAAATTCAGAACAAATCTTAAAAAAAAACGGGTGTGGCAGTCCAGTGGGACTGCCGGTGGAAGTTACACTTCTATACACGTATTCGCCGTTACAAATTTATTTGGGAGTCAATCTGCACAATCATTACATACATGTAATTCTATAGGTAAAACATAGCAGAAAGAGGAACATAATTAATAACAACTTACTAACAATGAAGGATTGAATCAATATTTTGATGAAAATGTATATTTTTATTTTCATATATGTATGAAAGGAGTTGACTGCAAAAATTTTTTTAAACATAATCTGCAGTAAAATTCATTGTTTATTTTGTTATTAATATAATAATACAATACAAATTAAACTGCAATATCCATAAGTATTTAAAAATGACAATAATATATATAAAAAAATACAGTGCAACATAATTCCATATAATAATAGAATACAAACTAAAATGCAAGATCCATAAGTATTTAAAAATGACAATAATGTAATAATATTAATAAAACAGTCCTCCCCGACTGGGAATCGAACCCCGGTCTCCCGCGTGACAGGCGGGGATACTGACTACTATACTACCGAGGACATGACCCAAACTTATTTCAAAATTGACAGTTCTGGATCATACAGTGATTTATTGAGATTATTATTTTGAAATACAAAAGACTAATATAATTATGAACATTTAATAAATAATACAAAACATATCACATAAATAATAATATTAATAAATATGTTATTATCAATTTACTAACGTTTGTATTTTGAGAACGATTTCCGAAGTGGAAATTGAAACGTCAATAAACGTATTTTAACCTTTAATTGTGGCTTATTCCCATTTAAATAGTAATTATTTTATTATATGTATATATATCTTTATATAATATATATAATATTAAATTATATATATAAAAGGAACATTTTTATATTCGCAAGAGGAAAAGAGAGAAAATATATCTTCTGTCTCTCTCTTACTCATTATCTTACATATGTAATGATTTCACAGATTCACTCCCATACAAATTTCCAACGTGGAGCGCGCGTATAGAAGTATAACTTCAAAAATTAATTAATTTGATTTTCTAAAAGATCCAAATTCTACGGATCGTTTCAATCCTAATACCTACAACCAACCCTACATATTTCCACCTCTGATTCTAATCACGTCCTGACATCTTCAAAATTTTTTGTTTGGGTCATTCCAAAGTTTAACGAGAAGTCGTTTTAAGTCCTCCAAGAATTTGAGTTTGTAATCGCCTCCCGAGCATATTCTAAACATGCTCTTTAGGGTTAAGGTCGCAACTACGTGATGGCCAGTCCATTGTTGCAATGCCAACTTTCAAGAGGTAATCTTGAATTACTCAGGATATATGAGGTCTCGTATTATCGTGTATTAAAAAACATTTTTTCAATGGAAGTATGTCCAATATATCCATATGTATACAATCCAATACTGCTCAGCATTAAGATTTTCATTATTTAACCCAACCAAGTCCGTGTGTGCCTCTATCATATAAAATTGTATTCGATGTGACGTTGTTTATATTATTTAAAACCACGAACTATTTTATTACTGCCTTATAGGCAAAAGCCTGACTCATTATCCTGCGGATCAGACAGAATTCGTTTTTAATAGGCTTGTTCCCAATTACATCCTCCCTGTCAAAATTTAACCATGCTCTACGATGATCTTTGGTTAACGATGAACCTCGAACTCTAATGAAACGATGCAAATTTCTCTTTAGAAGACGTCGAATTGTTTCTAGGCTTATTTGGATGTACCTTGTGTTTTAAATCTCAGATTATTCTGTTACAAATTGTTGTTTTAGAGATGAAAGCCTTAACAAACGATCTTGAACGGGAGTCGTGATATTCTCTTCTGGTATTCTCACAAATTATTCTCTACCGTTTAACCATTCGTGATACTCATGGAGTCTGAATTCTCATTGCATCTTTACATTTTAAACAAAATAATTTCAAAACGCGTAAAAGTTAAACCTTAAACTGACCTTAAAGTCGATTTACCTGTAACGGAATTGAAAAAAAAAATTACTGAAAAATATAAAATTTTAACAGCAAAAAATTGTTAGCGCCGTCTAAAATGCAAAAAGGGTATGGCAAAAGTAATCATTCGATTTTCTTCTGCTGTAATTTTTTTAATGGAAACTTTTGGTTTTCTGGGAAAATTTATTTCATCAAGTCGAGATAATTATATCAGCCAAGTGGCCGAGTTGATGACCATACGAACCCGTTTTATGGCATTTTCCAGCACCCTTATCAGATCTTCGGGCGACAGGTTCTCACGTTTCTGGTGTATATTCACCTTAAGAGCTTCAAGAGTCTGCAGCCTGTTGACTAAACCCGTCACTTTAAAAAACCCCATAAAAAGGAGACTGGGAAAGGTTAAATCGGGTGATCTAGCTAGCCAATGCAAATTACCAAAACGAGACAGTAAGCTGCCCGGGAATGCTTCCTTCAGAATATCGGTTGTGGCTCAAGAAGTGTGCGCCATTGCACCATCCTGTTAGAACCACATATTTTCCAGTTAAATTCATTCAATTGAGAAAAAAAAATTCGGTAATTATAAAAATTTTCCTCCTTTTCATTGAGAATTAGAATGGTTTGAACGTAGGTTAGACGCGTTTGGTGGTCAACAGCTAACAGCCGGTACACTATTTGCACTTTTCAAGAAAACATGTTCAAACCCATCACCAAAATTCTCCGTAAGAACCGCGGGCTAATTCCTAATTGCGTAGCACGTCATCTTGTTGATGTTTCGAGCTCCTCTTCGACATCTTGGGCAATAGCAGCGATATTCCCAGCAGAACAGCTGCTCTGGGGTCAACCAGCCTTGAGAGCATCTTATGTTGTCCCAGTCTAGTTAAAACGAGTGTCCAAATGCCACAGTGTTTGTCAAGTTGGTTTCAGACGGCCTGGAAATCTGCGACAAAATTCACGTTGCGTCAACACAACCGACGGATTGTAGCGCAAAAAAATAGAAATAATTATTCCGCGTTCTTGCGGGGTAAACTGATTTATGTCTTGTAGATTTGTATTCAGCGTTTACTTCAGAAATGTCAAAACATAAAATGTCATAAAATGTTATAGCGGTTTCCAATAGGGTGACTTCTTTGGCCCCACCTAAAATTCTGTAAATTTTATTTAAATTGGTAAACATTTTCTAAAACAGTTAGACAATAAATATCAAAAGATTTTGCTTTTGACTATTAAAAAACCACTCTATCTTTTCTAAAACAAAGACACTGGTGAATGATAATATGGAAACTTTATATTGCTTTAATTAATTTTATTTTATTAGATTAGTGTAAATACCTAACGTAATTAGGATAGTGCAACCAGAACATTTTGAACAACTGTCAGTGCTGTGATATACCTTTAATAGAGTAGCGTCCTTTAAGTTACTGGACTTCCACATCACGCAGAATAATTTCCACCACTTAAGATCGAAATGGGAAAGAAACGTCTGCAACATCAGGTTATGTGCATCAACAATAATTATATGCTGGCAAACCAAAAAGAAAATGTAACGTACTATTCTAAGGCCTGTGGTAATGGACGGCTACAAAACATTATGACTAGCTGAGATAAAATCATCTCATTCTGGTGACAAAAAAAGTATCTACAACTGAGATAGGTTAGCAGAATAGGAAAGGTAATGGATTAGAAAACGATTACAGCCATAACTTAAACGACGGCAATGAAAGGGATGGCGAAAATTACAGCTATATGACGTATTTGACGATTAGAGCAGCTTGGCATCCTAGAATGGCCAGGTCGCACACAATGGTGTTTTACATAAAAATCTGATTAAAAAGAAATTAGCGTTTCGGTACAGTTCTTATTCCCACAACCAGATAGTTACATGTGACGCTAAAAAAATTTTAAGGCATCCGCTTCGTAACAGTTGTGAGATTTGACTACACTTTTTTCTACGATTTGCGACTTATTTTATTTCTATAATTCTAATGATTTTTATGAAAGGGGTAGTTATGGATATGTCAGGGGAAAATAAGTACTGAATATTAAAACACAAAAAAAATTAAAACTAAAATACTGTGAGTAGTACGAGCTGATTTATGGACAATTATCCCAACAATGGTGAATGGAAAGGTTTGTGATGCAGTCTCGGACACCGCATCCACACTGCTTTGTGGATACAGTGGATGAAAAAAACAAAACAAGGAAGACGTAATAAATAGGCTCTTGCTAAATTCGAATACGTATCTTAGCAGCAATAGACAAAATGCTAAGCGGAAAAAAGCAATTGCTAAAGCAGCTTTCTATTTTTGCAATGCGAGAAAATAGTGTTGGTCTGCTTTTTATGTAAAATACCACCCTGTGCGCCGGGTCTAAAATTGCAAGGATTAAAATACGAGAGTCCATGAGAGAAAGAAAAGGTCCATAAGAGCTGTAGAATCAAAGACGAAGCTAAGTATATGTGTCGTGGGATATTCTTATCTGAAAAATATTGTATTAAGAGTAAATTTAGTCAATCCCAAAAAAAAATTGGGGATTGGTTTAATCATTATTAGTTTCCACATCACCTTAATTTTATTAAGTTTGTGTCTCTGTCCATTTTCAACATTTTTTAACCTATATCCATCCACTCCTAAATGTAGGTCTATCATAATAATTGCTTCCATCTTTCTCTGTCCTTTGTTAATAGACTTTAATGTTAATAGACTTTACGGTAGGATTCGAAAGCCATCAGATTATCCGCAGAAGCCATATGGATCGGTACGTTATACTCAATATACTTTAGTACTAGCATTCTTATGTTGTCCAAGTGACCTATGGTACTAAAATAATTTTTGCATCCAGCTTTTTCGGTTAATAAAAGTTTCAATCTAATTCATTATACGCGGTTTGTTATAATATAGGTGAGCAATTTCTAAAAGTATAAAGCAACTATATTGACCGGGTATTTTCGATGTTTGTTTGAACTCCTTCCTTAAATATTAGAAAAACTTTTGAGTTGTATCATTTGTGATGGATCTTTTCTTCATCTATTATTTTATTTTGTAAGATCTTTAATATTTTTTTTAATTCTCCTATCAGCGGTTTTCCATATTTAAGCTGTAATTTTAACCTCTGCTGCACATTTATTACTTTTTAATTTGTTTAAAAACTATTTTTACTTCTAAGTATGCTATTGAGATAAATTTGTGACGCTTTTCTCAGAAAAGAGATAAAAGTATCTGGGACTAGATCGTAAGAATATTATGCTGCAATCTGCCCTTTCATTAAACTTCAGTTTCTATTAAAAGAAAGCTAGCAGTTTTTATAGATTAACGGATTATCTTTCGGTTCAATTTACTTTTTCTATATTATATACGTAAATAGCTTTTTATTTATTCACCTTGTAGCTAAAGTAAAACTCAGACTTAAAGCGCCCAACAAATGGAGAGAGAAGAGGTACGAATGAAGTACGACCTCCCGCAAGAAGTGTAAGAAATAGGAGAGACTATTAAACATTGTGTAGCAACATTAATTGATTGCCCAAAGGTAAATAATTCAGTGAAACAAAAACACTGGATAACAGATAAAACCCTTAATATAATTGAGAATACAAGAAATCTTTGTCAAAGTGATGTACATAGTAAAAAGGAAAAAGCTAGTTTAAGAGACCTCATTAAAGAAATTAAAGCAAGATGGAAGGCTGACAAACAACAATAGTATCACAATATATGCAAAGAAATTAAGCCAAGATATTGTTCTTCTTCTAAATGTGCCTATCTTCTAGAGATGACCACATTGACCCATCTTATTCTATTCACAGCAGCTCGAAATGGATCAGTTGACATTAGAGTAGTCCACTTAAGATCCACTATTCACAGTAGTCCAATCTAAGATTGGTCAGTCAGGATATACGTCTACATCCAGGGCCTCTCTTACCCTCAATCTTGCCTTGCAGAATCAACTGTAGAAGTTGGCATTTATTATTACGGGAGATAATAATAAGAGATTGGACCAAATAATCAGCCAAGAGATCTATTATACGTTGCATAACAAGAGACTTTAGGGACAGAATACGTTATAGACCTTTAAAGACCACAAAAAAAAATTACAATTACGACGATACAAAAGGAAGACAGCTTCCATTAATGCGATTACTATAGAACCATCTCTCTTATTTCAAATGCCAGCAAAATAATGCTACGCATACTTATTGAGAGACTGTAAACTTTTCTACAAGGTAAAATTCCCCAAGAGCAAACTAGATTTGCCTTTAAAGGTACAAGTTAGAGGTACTCAAGAACATTTCCTGAACAGAAGACAAATATTAAAAAAATCTAAAAAATTTATTATTCGACTATACATTCGTTTTATAGATTATGGAAAAGCAGGGTCAAATAGGCAGATACTTAAAGAAGTAGACGTACCACAACACTTAATTTCGCTTAAAACTGAATTATACGAACACACTATTGGAATAGTTAAAGTGCTTGACACACTCTCAAACGAATTATAACGAAACTTAAACGAAAGATAATAAAGAAATAGTCAAGAACAGTTAATTAATCCCATAAGACTGGTTTAAAACGGAAGTAAAATATTTGGTCTGCAGTAAAACATATCAATGACAGACAAAGACATAAAAATCATTTACACAAAACGAAGATTGATCGGTTTAAGGTTGTGAGCTCATATTTACATCTGGGATAATTGATCGAAAACACAAAATAAGGAGAAAAAAGAAATATAGATGCCACTAAAATGTTCTGTTAGAAAAGAATATTGCGAATTCCGTGGACCCACCACAGGATATACAGTTTAATTTTAAATGAGCTAAAAGTCAAAGTACAAAACGGCTATCCAGCAAATACATCTCCAACAATTAAAATACTTTGGATATATTATGAGAGCAGACACGGAAAACATCGAAAGACTTATTATCTAAGAAAAGAAAGAAGGCCGAAGATCATGAGGAAGATCTCAACAAGATGGATTGATCTAATTACAGGAATATGCAATAGGCCTATGCATGAGTTAAAAGAAATGACCAGAAAAAGAGATCTTTAGAGACGGACAATACTCGACATCACGATGACCACTACAATAGGTGATAATGTTTATTTCTCGTTTACAGAAATTGCCAGATTGTTAAAGAGTCTTCTATCGTATCATATATAATGTTTTTTAGTGTTTCTATAGATTTTCTTTTGCTGGCTTCTACTGTGCTGATGAATCTTGTCCATTCACTTTTAAACTGCATATCTCGAAGCGTCTTCAATGGGTTCACATAACGATTCGGTCCACAAAGGTTTATGTCGAGCCTTGTTCGTTACTTTAAACCTCTACAACCTTGAACCTCTTTATGCTCAGCTAACCATAAATCCAACCTGTTGCCTTATCTTAGTCTGTTAAGGAGATTCTTGCAATTACTGATCAGTTTTGATTTTGGTAAGTGAGTTCTTAAAGCCAGTATAGCTGCCTTGCTATCTATTTAAATTATAATGATCTCCCTTTTATATATAACCTCCCTGGCGGAGTAAGCTATCAACGCAAAAACTTCAGTCTGGATGTTTTTTCTATGTTTATCCTGTCAAAGACTGTTTTTAGACGTGATTTCGTACAAAGAAAATCTAAATTTTATGTGTTTAATATATATGTTTTCTTGCTGTTTTAAACGACTACAATGATAAATCTTAAAAATATAATTTTATTGAATAATGCATTAATAGTTATTTATTGTACAAGACGATAAAATTGTACTTTATCTTTGAAAGCGTTTTTTAGCGTCGAGACGTCAGTCGAGACGCTAATTATGCTCGAGAAGGTAATGCGATTTTATCGTCGTGTGCAATACAACATTTTTTTCTATAGCAAGACTTCAAGTTCAGGTGAAAAATAGAATTTCAAAGAAAATTGTAATTTTTAGCACAAAAATGCATTAAAAAACTTGCAAATTCAGAAATGTACACGGGGCATTGTTTCCGTCGTTCTTCAGCTACTATGTTCGCAAATTCTGGAGCTGATCTAGTAAAAGTTAAACGTTTAGGTGGATGGAAATCGTCATCTGTTGCAGAATCTTACATTGAAGAGTCAATAAGCAATAAGATTGCTGTATCCAAGTGTATACTTGGCGGACCAGAAAATCAATCCAGTACCACGAATCAAGTGTTTAAGCAAACGAGTACAAGTTGTGATGCTCCAAAAATAGATATTTTTAATAATGTTAATTGTAAAATTTCAGTTGTTTTTGATCCTTAATATGTTTGAATTTGTAAATTTTATTGAATAAAAAAAAGTTAAAAGATTTTATCTACTCTTGCTGTTAAAGTGCCACTTTATCTACTCTTGCGGTTAAAGTGATACTTTATCTACTCAAAACAATTGTTATAGCAACACTTTAACATTAGCTATGGAAAAAATATATTATGTGTGCTAAAAAAGGTATATTGATATGAACTTTTTGTGAATGTACCCCTCTTAAAATATTTATCGGTTTATTTTGTTATTTTTCCCATCTAAAATTTTATTACTGTTCTTTTCATAAGTTTCGATATTTCTCACTTAGCCTCTCATAATTTCTTAAATTACTTTATGGCACATTATCGCCAAGAACTGACGTTACACCAATGGCAGCGGTAGATCGACAAAGAGGTGTTGGAATGATTAACGTCGGAATGTGAATATATTAAATAATCCGATGGGGCAGGTGTGAACCCCTGCGGAGACACACGGGGGGGCATGAGCTCTTCAAGCGGCACAAAATGATACGCCGACACTTTTTCGATCTATTCCCTCCCTTTCAAAAAAAGTTTCTTTTCTTTCTCTGGCTCGCTTGCGAGCTAAGATGACTTGTTTATGAGATGACTTATTTTATTTCGGTTGTTACAAATTAATTTGTAGAGGCTGTAAAGGGTCTATTATTAGTAACTTTCATGATAATTTAATTGAGATACGTCGGGAGTTAATTTATATACAAACCCCAGGATAAAATTAAGGGTTAATTAATTGTTATTTCTTCTTATAACTGGTTATTTACCACTAAAAATATATATATAAAGAATTAGAAGAACTAAAAATACAATTTAAAGACGAATCAGTGATCTCTAATTAATATCGTCGCTGCAAAGAGATATGCTATCTACTGCAAAGTCAAGTCAATCAAGGCTGTCAAAAGCTCAGCACTTTATTGGTAAACTACTTTCAAAGAACAAGAATCCCAATAACTTTTTATCTAGGAAAAAGGAGGATTTAAAAAAAGGGTTTCCTGAATTTAAAGAAAAATACTTTTTCCATAACGTGCTTAATGAAACTATAAAGTCTCTATCAAATCAAGATGATAGCAAATTTTAAAGCAGTAAGCTGCTTGAATTATTAGAAAGTAATTTAAAACAATCCGCAAAGGAGATCATAGAAGCTAAGGTAAAAAAGTTGTCAACGAACATAGTAACATTGGAAAAAATATAGGTGAAGAACTACGAGATGGCACGTTAAAAGCCAAGTTGTCAAATTCTGTTAGAAAATGCGTAAAAAAATTAGAATTTAACAAACAAGAAGAAGGGGTAAATAAGATTGTAGACTCTATCTTGCACCGCTTTAATAGCAAGAATAATAATAATAACAACTAGGCAGATTCTAGAACAGTCACTAGAATATAACATAGAAACACACCATCTCTTCATTGACTTCAAAGCAGCCTATGACAATGTGAAAAGAACTGCATTATATAATGCAATGATAGATTTTGGGATGCCACCTAAGTTAGTTAAGTTGACAGTTAGTTAACTAACAATGCAAAACGTAAGCTCATGGAATTGAAGGAGAAAACTCTACGTTCATTGACATTAATAATGGTCTAAGACAGGGGGACGCGTTGGCGTGTCTGCTCTTTAATATTGCCTTGGAAACGGCAATCAGACAATTAAATATTAAAAATTTTGAATAAAATCCTTTATAAAAAGGTATATAAAAAACCCAGTTGGGCTATGTTAAATTGGCAAAACGTTTTCGGAATAAGTATTCCATCATCAGTACCCTAAAAGTATTTAACCACTTAATTAAAAAAGAATTGAAATAATTTAAGTTTTGACTAAGGTTAGTGTAAAATGTGGTTAATACTTACAAGTTAATACATGGATGTAGCCACTAAATATGGGGTTACAAACCCTTTAAAAATTGCTAATTTAAATTTTTTTTTTTTTTTTTTTTTTTTTTTTTTTTTTTTTTTTTTTTTATATACCTTTTTATAAAGGATTTTATTCAAAATTTTTAATATATGGTATACAGCCAAACACAGGAACTTAGTTTCCTTGTGGAATTAAATATTAGAATGAATGGAACTATTTTTAATAGATCGACGCAAATTCTCGCATTCGCTGACGATATAGTTATAGTAGGCAGAAGTATGAGAGACATGGTGCAGTGTTTTACAAGGCTTGCTGACGTAGCAAGTGAATTAGGACTTGTGGTAAACGAGGAAAAAACCAAATATATGTTGGTTTCTAAAAACCCTCGAAATATCCAACAGAGAATTCAAATTAACAACTATACCTTTGAGCAAGTCAAAGAATTTACATATCTTGGATCGCTAGTAAACGCAACAAACACGACAAGCGACGAAATGAAAAGACGCATAGCAATAGCAAGCAGAACTGTTCACAGCCTCCAGAAACATTTAAAACATAAAAATAAAAACGTGCAGTAAAGCTTAATATATACAGGACCTTAATAAGACCGGTTTTGATGTATGGGGCTGAAACGTGAATCTTATCTCAAAATGATAAAAGACTTCTTGGTGTTTTTGAGAGAAAAATTTTTAGAAAGATTTTTGGGCCCGTAAATAAAAATGGACGAGACCACCTTTACGCGACAAGGTATGTTTAACTCCCATAATGCACACTACTGGTGTGATGAGAATCCACGAGTCAAAAGGGTATCACATTACCAACACTCATTTAAAGTTAATGTTTGGACAGCAACTTTAGGTAACAAATTAATAGGTTATCATATTCTACCTGGAAATTTAAATGGTGATATGTATCTTGATTTTTTAAACAATTCCTTATTCGAGATATTAGAAGATTTAACGCTAAACGAGCGAAGATCTTTATTTTTTATGCACGATGGAGCTCCACCACACTTTGATAGAAGGTATCGTAATTGGTTGAGTAATCATTTTCCGAATCGATGGATTGGTAGAGGTGCAGAAGCTCCGATTCATTGGCCTCCTCGGTCATGCGATTTTAACCCTTTGAACTAGTCAGTTTGGTCGTATATTAAGGAAAAAGTCTATGCTACAGAGGTAAATTCACTCCAAGAATTGGAAGAAAGAATTCAACGTCAATTTAATGACATGATGGCTGATCCCCTACCGTTTAGAAGGTTAATGGAATCTTTAGAAAAAAGAATAGACTTGTGTATTCGCGAAAACGGAGGGCATTTTGAACACTTACTGTAATTGAATTTTATTTTATGTTCTTAGTCATTAATTAAATTTTCTTCTTGTGAGTTTTGTTTAATTACTAACTATTTTATACCAGCATCAATTATTACTTCATAATTTTCAAATCAAAATATTCCGAAAACGGTACAGAGTATCGAGTTTTACCAAGAGTACCTTTTTCGTGTAAAATTGAATGTTTAAGTTTACTTGAAATTTTAATTAATAATTATACTCTTAAAAAAGTTATATTGACTAATACTTAGTAAGATCCGTGTAACTAGCGCCCTCTATGAGAATTAGATATAAAAACAAATTCATGGGATGTATCAGCTTCCAAAACATATTCGTATAAAATTTCATTACAATGTTGCCAGTAGTTTCGGCAAAATCGTAAAAAATGCGTAAAATTTTTTTTTCTTCAATGCCCTATATCTTGAAAACGGATGGCGTTACAAACATTCATTACTAAGCAAACCCCAATTATTTTCCAGTTTTTTACCTACCCTAGAGACGGGGTTACCTTTTTTTTGAAACACCCTGTATACACTATCAAACAGACCTTAATTTGATCTATTTTGATGTATATTAAATGGGAAAAATTCTCAAAAATCCCTAAAAAAACTTTTAGAGTGTTTAAAGGTAGTTTGCGGAAAAATTTGGAAAAAATCATAAATACATATATTTTTTGATAAAATACACAAAATAAAAAAATATACCGGCGTCTATCTCCAAAAAAAGTTAGGGTTTTTTCAATTCCATGTTGTCCAAAAAAAGTTATACACACCCATGCGTGTGAAGTTTTTGAAAATTTTAAATTGATTGCAATCCACTGGAAAAAAAATGGTTAAAAAAACACAATTGATTGGACTAACATTCACTGTTTTGATCTGTACAACTTATCACAAAAGTACGGGAACAGGCCTACCAAAGACCAGACAAAGTCAAAGACGTCTCACACCTACTGTATAAAAGAAACATACCAATCAATATTATACAAACCATCGAAAACATCTACTTCCATATTCGAATACAGGCAAAAATAAATGGAAAACTAACACAGTGTATAAAGCGGAGTCAGGCAGAGTGACTCGTTAAGCCCACTTTTTTTTACTCAAACTCAAATGGTTTTGTTCGTTTGAGTCTTCTTTCCAACCCAGTATTATCGAGGAGTTGGATGGCCTCGATGTTTACGTGTTTATGGAGCCGTTGTTCGTGACTACCTGCCATCTTATTGATACTTTTATTTACATTTTCCATCTCAAGGTCCTTAAGGAGGTCGATATTTCTGATGTACCAAAGAGCATCAACGATGTTTCTTACCATTTTAGAATCTCTTGATGATCTCTGGATATTACTTTTATTAGCACAGCCCCAAAGTTGGCAACCATACATCCATACTGGTCTCAGTATTTGCTTGTATATCAGTTGTTTATTATGTGTGGACAAAACTGAATTTCTTCCCATCAGCCAATAGACTTTCTTGTAACGGATACCTAGTTCCTCCCTTTTCTTTTTGATATGGGCTTTCCAGCGAAGCTTTGCATCAAGTGTGATACCCAAGTATTTTGCAGTAGATGCGTACGGTATTTTGGCATCATTTATTCTAATTGGAATGTTTTGGATTTTTTGTTTGTAAAATTAACTAATTAAAAATAATTAATTTTTTATTCTTTTTTCCACATATCGATTTTATCTGTTGACAGCCGTAGTTTTTCTGCTGCTTCTTCACTGGTATCACCTACTGCTAGAATGACAGGATCATCTGCAAAGGTGGCTATAGCATAATTTTCTAGTTCAGGTATGTCGCATTTGTATAACAGGTAGAGGACCGGACCTAATACACTTCCTTGGGGGACTCCTGCTTTAATTTCTTTTAGATTTGTGTAAACGTCTTCTTGTTTGATTCTGAAGTATCTATCAGATATGTATGACTGTAGAATTTTTGAATATTGTCTAGGCATAAAGGATTTCAGTTTATACAGTAAACCTTCATGCCATACTTTATCGAATGCCCTAGCTACTTCTAAAAATATTGTAGAGCAGACTGTCTTTTCGTCTAACAATTTCTTAATTATGTTAGTAATTCTATGTACTTGATCAATAGTAGAGTGTTTATTTCTGAAGCCAAATTGGTGGTTTGGAATTAGTTTTTTCTCTTCTATTATCGGTTTCATTATTTATAGCAAGAGTTTCTCGAACAGCTTTGACATGACTGATAAGACTGATGTTGGCCTGTAAGAAGAGACTTCTGTTGGTGATTTCCATGGTTTTGGTATCATTATTACCTCAGCTACCTTCCATAAATTTGGGACATATCTTAATTTAAAAGCAGCAATAATTAGGTTGGTCAATTTTACTATGACTTTGCGAATAATATAATAATGAACGAAATAATACAAGCAGTACGTAAAGGTCATGGCTACAGAATGGGAAACAAAGAAATCCAAATATTATGTTATGCAGACGACGCCGAATTAATCGCCGAGATAGAAGACGATATCCACAGATTAACACTTCAATACAACGGCCAAGAAATACAATGTGGTAATATCAGCATAAAAAACCAAATATATGACAACATCTAATGCCCACTACGATCTAAAATCGAAATTGATGGGAAAATAATAAAACATGAATCAAGGTTTAGATATCTGGGAATAGATATAACTAGTTACGGAGATGTTGAAGAAGAAGTACGACAACAAAGTTTAAAAGCAAGTAAAGCGGCTGGATATCTTAATGACACGATCTGGAAGAACAAACACCTAAAAAAGACACAAAAACAAGGATCTATAAAGCAGCAATTAGACCTATAGTAACATATACTAGAAACAACAGAGATCAAAGCACTCCGACGAATATCAGGGAAACGTTTGTTGGATAGGAAGAGAAGTGAAAACATAAGAAGAGCATGCAATATAGAAGACGTAAATGGATGCGTGACAAAACGGAAACAGGAGTAGAACGAACACATTAGTAGAATGGCAGAGGAAAGGATAGTACGAATAGCACGAGAATAGTAACCAAATGGATGAGTAAGTATTGGCAGACCAAGAAAATGGTGCTGCGATAATTAAAACAATTTAGGAGGCTAATATTGAAGATGAAACAGGCTTTAAACCCTACATACAAGAAGGAAGAAGAAGATATTACTTCAAAGAGATTGTTGCCAACCTTTAATAAAAGATGGTAGCATAAAAAGGCAGTAAATCTTTAAGACAATTATACAATCTACGTTAATGACAATAATTCTGATGTTTACTTTTGCCATATTTTCTGTAATCTTTTTTATGTAATTTATATTTAACCGTATTATTTATTATTGTTCGTTACTTCTGTCTGTTTAAGTTTACCTCACTACTTGTCAAAGATGGTTTAATAAATGGAGACTATTAACGATTTGAATATACTTACATTAAGACCGCCTCTGGGGCTAAACATTAATATTGGTAAACACAGTGTTTTCACCAAATTATGGTTAGCAGTTAAATATTTTGTCGGCAGTTTTGTGGTGTATTATTTGAATAATGTGATAAAAAATTTTATCGACATAATGAACACTTTCTTAAATTTGTCTTTGCTGTATTAAGCTCTTGAACATTAGTAATTACAAATTGCAGGCTGTTTGCAGTTTTAGACCACATCCTACATGTGTGGCATCCAAAAACAACTGTCTAACATGTTGGAAGTGTAACAAAAATTAGTTACGTGATGATCAAATGCCTTAAGTAGAAAAATGCACCTGTTGTTTAAGGTAACAAGTCAATTGTATGTTATATTTTCAAAGTGGGTACTCTAATGGTGGTTTTTAAAAATACGTCTAATATGTTAGGTTTTGACTAAAACAAAAGTTTGTGGTTAAGAATAAAAGAAATGCCAGTGGCAGACAACAAAAAGGAGAGTTGTGATTAATTTATTATTATACATTAAAAATCGCCAAAAATAATAAATTTATTTTTATTTTTTTATCTCTCCATTAGGGATGGGAAAAACCTACCGGTTTTAACCGAAAACCGGTTTTTTTACTTCACAATAACCGGTTTTATCGGTTGTTTTTTTTGTCCCGGTTATAACCGGTTTTTTATTTTTAAAGTAAAAACCGGTTGTTAGGTTTTTACGGTGATTAGGATTAGGTTAGGTATTATTTTGGATCCCAATCATAATTATTATTTTCAAGTAATTATTCCAAACAAAACCATAATTCAAATTTTATTTTATTTTATAAATACAGAAGCAAACTGAAAGTGAAAACTCTCATCATCCAGAAACAATTAAGTTTTATTATAATATTTCGTTGAAAAAGTATTTGTAATCATAATATTTAAATAAGAAGTGATCTGGTACATCATCTATTTTTCACACTTGACTCTTGACATTGAAAGTGGGTGAATGGCTGTTTCTGATTACCAAAAATAGTGTTATGACTATAAATATCGAATTACCGACTACGAATACGAATCTCCAAGGATTTCCCTACGTTTTCAAAACGATAAACCCATACAGGAAGTATTAAATGTGTTAAAATGTACCTATTATACAAATATACAAACGTGTTAAAAGTAATACATGATAATTTTTTTTTTGATGGTAGTAAAAATAAAAGATGAATTGCATTATTCAATTTATTTTTAAGTAAAATATTTATGTTGATATTATTTTTTTTTAAATCCCATTTGAAAGAGTCTGGGAAATTTTTTATAAGTTGAAATGGTTGTGGTGGGGAATTATTTGGGTTTGGGAGGAGAGGAAAATTGGTGGGTATTTTAGAGGATTATGTTTTTAAATGGTAAATTAAATTTGCATCATTAATTAAATACAATAATTGCATATTATATTCTACTCTCATTATATTCATTGACAATAGAACCTGAATTATTTTAGCGCTCTCTGTTGAGCAGTAGTATAATAATTTTGGTTTACTGCTCTCTGCATCTGACTACAACCAGATGGAATTCTGTCTACCATATGCTTAAAAGATTCACACTAATGTCCCCATATATAGCTGCAATATTGGCAGATCCCTTGATTAAAAAAGCACCAAGGATGATTTCTGGTTCAGATATAAAACTAATCACTGAAATTGTAAGCATTTCATCGCCTTTCGATGAGACCACAAAGGAGATCTCAGGTTCCCAGTACATTACTGCTAGCCTTGTTATCCCCCTTGTGTCTATTATCGAAAGATTTTTAAAAAACCTCAAGCCAAACCTTTGAGTACAGCTCAAAAGTTATGCCAAAAGCTTATAACTAGCCTTCAAGAGAGGGGCACTAAGCTTTTACGAAATCCCCTGCTTTGCCATGCTACAATCACGGACCCGAGGTTCAAAAAACTATATCTGAATTCGTATATAGCGGAGACAGTCACATACAATTTAGGCTCGGAAGTTAGGACGTACCTTACCAAAATCGGAAAACTTTCTCCTTCCTGCTCCTTCCAGAATGAAGAAGCGAAAGTGAGTTTAAAATCAAACCCTCTCTGGTCTTCACACGATCTGGAGTTGGTGAACAGTGGTTCCAGTTCAAGTTCTCAGGACACACAGATTCAAAGTTCTTTTTCAAATGAACTGACTCTATATCTGCAATCTCCAGCGGCCTTTGCTGCCAAGTGATCCGTTTTCATTCTGGGATCAAAACAGAACCTGTATGCCAGGCTTGGCTTTTATAGCTAAAAAAATACATGTCGTTGGTCGGAAGTTCGGTGGCATCAGAGAGACTGTTGTCATCATTGAATGATATTGTGTCAGATGAGAGAAGCCACTTAACCGACCAACATATATATGAACGAGTTTTTCTCAATAGGCTTCATGAAAAATACTGGCCAACATAATGCTAAATCCATTTCATATAATATAACCTATTTGTAACCTTCTAACCTATACTTTTTTACTTAAAATATTACTTCATATTCTTTTATTGTATATTATTGCAATATGTATATATTAATCTTACGCTATATTATATTTAATAATAATCACTAAATATATATATTAATAATAAAATAATAAATAAATATAATAATTATTAGAATAAAATGGTTTTATTAAAAATTGTGTTTTATTTATATTGATATTGATGTTCTTTCGATAGTACTAATTTTGATCATATTGATATCGAGTCGAATGAAATACCTATCGCAAACTAAAGTGCATTGTAAATGTATCTTTGTAACTATTGGATTAAAAAAACCGAAAACCGGTTTTTGGAAAAACCAGTTTTTTTTGGCCGATGATAATCGCCAGGTTAAACCGTAAGCAAAAAAAACCGGTATAACCGAAAACCGGTGTTTTGTCAAAAACCGCCATCCCTACTCTCCATTGTATCCATTTTTTTTTCTTATTGAACCTGTGATTTTTTTGGCCTTCGCCATTGAAGTTAACGCTTTATTTTTTATTGGGTGCAATAGTCTGGTGAATCTTGCAAGTCTTACCGATGCTAAAAAGAAAATGAAACAAAGAATACGAATTTATGGAGATAAAGATAATATATAGAACCTTAATGTACTGTGGTCGATAGATTTTCCTCCAAAACGGAGGAATTTATGCATTTCAGAAAGATGGTGGGATATAGTAGTCACAAGAAACCATTGCACATTAAAGATCCACATTTGCAAAAGGCAAAACTAATAATTTGTTTGATAACTCATTTTTTAAAAATTAATGATAGAGGCGAAAAATTAGTACAGTTATGTATACAAATAAAACTTAAACTAAACCTGATCAGGAGGCCAGGTCAAGGTAGACGAAGAACCACAAGTCAAGTTAAAGATCGCTTTTTTAGGTTACAAGCATTACGCGATCGTACATTATCAGCACCAGTACTTGTTCAACGATTAAATGATGTCCATAAAAACACAATTTCCGTTTATACCGTTCGAAGATGCTTAAATGAATTTGGATTAAGGTCCAGAATACCTGCCACAGGACGTCTATTAACAGCAGATCATCACTGGCAACGTTTACACTTCGCTCGCGAACATCTTAATTAGGGTGTTGATGATTGGAACTGTGTGGTTCCAATCATCAACTGGGTGACTGTGCTTTTCATGGATGAATTAAGATTTAACTAGTTTTTTAACATTCTAGAATATGGAGAAGAGCTGGCAAACGTCGTCAGCTCAGAAGATTCGTCGTCATGTTGTTTTACTATGAGAGTTCGATTTTTTGGAGGTGGTATAATGGTGTGGGCAGGCATTTCCCTAGAGGCTCATACAGAACTTGTTAAAATTCAAGGAGGCAATTTGAACGCACAACGGTATATTCAGCAATGTTTGAAAGATCAGGTAGTGCTATTTGCCCCATTTGTTGCAGAAAACTTTCGTCCGATGCAAGATAATGCTCGTCCGTACATCGCAAGAATAACACGGGGTTACTTGGATGAAGATAAGATTCGTTTATTACCATAGCGACCAATGAGAGCAGATTGAAATCCAATAGAGCATGCATGGAATATTCTGGGACGACGTATTTGACGTAACCATGGTGAGTTTAAATCCATGAATGATTTGGAGCAAGCAGTTCGTGACGAATGGAAGCAAATCCCCCAAGCAAACTTTGCTGCCTTAATCCGAAGTATGCCTGATCGAATGAGAGCCGTAATTGAGGCACGCGGAGGTAATATACTCTACTAAATATCGTTTTCCATAAAAAATGTTTATATTAAAAAAAAACAATTTGTGTTTCTTTGCAGATTTTCAAATTTTTTTAATTGTTTATTGTTTTTTTTTGTGTAACTTTTTGAGTTGTAATAAATTTTACCTTAAATTTTGTTTATTATTAAATACTCAATTGGGAACATCTTAAATGAAAGCATTTTTTAATATTCACAGTTGGCAGTTGGCAGCACTGTCTACATATTTACAATTGATCAAACATTGAAAATGTAACCTTACTTTTCTCTGCCTTTTATTTGAGGGCGTTTTAAGATATTTTCCACTAAGTTTGTGTTGTTTTTTACTATTTTGTGTCGATTACGGTAATTAGTTAGTTTGTTTCGTTTAATTCCATCATGGATATTATGCCTAGGAAGCGTAAAAAGATTATCACGTTAAGGGAACACATTTTTATGTCAAAAAGGGAAATCTCAAATACATGTGGAGTAAGTCAGGCGGTGGTTAGCAAGATTTTGAAGCGTAAGTGAGAAACGGGATCAATGGATGTGAAAAGGTTAGGAAAATGCAGAAAAAAGAAGAACAATACCATCAGGTAAAAGATTTTTACTCTAAAAGAGCAAATTGGACCTAAAAAAACAAGCCAACAGCTCCAACAAGATCTAGCAGCCACAACAGAATAGAAAAAACAGTTGTTTATCAGCCACATACCCAAGGGAAACAATCCCACCGCTGTCACCACTGTAATAAACGCTGTCACCAATGTAACATCCACGTCTATAATGTTAAGGGATACTTAGCTCTGCGAGCGGAGGAGAGGCTTTCTGGTCCAACAAGTCTGAACGGACGTGATTTCGCCCTCACGGATTTACAAGAGGGTAGGGAAAATTTGAAAAGGGGGATGAAGGACGTCCCGTTTCAGGCCCTGTAAAGAGTTGAATGAATGAAAGGAAGACTGAACAAATGAAGAAACAAAGGCTATTTTGGGCGAAAAATACTCCAATTGGACTGTAGAGAACTGGAAAAAAGTGCTGTTAACAGATGAAACGTAGTTTGTAGTTCAGGAACAGTGGTCGAAATTCATCAGGAAGTCTAACAATGACAACCTTACACAATCTCGTATTGATCAAACCGTAAAACATCCAGTCAAAAAATGTTTTGAGAACGTTTTTCGTACATGGGGATTGGATCTTTAGTACCAATCGAAGGGAACAGCCAAAAACACAAATCCATTTTAAAATAGCGTTTGGACACAGAACTCCAAAAATTTTGAACCCAAGGAAGAGCGATTCTTTAACAGGATTCTGCTCCCTATCACAAGCCAAAGCAAATGATAGAATTTTTAAAAAATAAGAAGATTAATATTTTAGATTGGCCCGGTAATTCGCCAGACCTAAATCCCGTTGAAAATTTATAGGCCATTTGCAAAGCTAGACTGCCCAAAACCAACTGTACTACACAAATAAAAATGATAGAAGCGGTCATTAAGGTTTGGTTTCAAGATAAAAGGAACTGTCAGAAGCTCATAAAATCTATGCCAAAATGAATAAAAGTAGTCATTGCAGCCAAAGAGGGACATATTTCCTACCAAATGATGTAAGTTTACCTTTATAATTTTGTCAAAATATAATTTTTTTTAAATAAACTGTTTTTTCATTAAATTAGTCTATGATTCCATTAATTCGCATAGTACTGTAGGTAGAGTTTATTGAAAGGTCGGAAAGATCCCACGATATACCACATTTAAGAAGTTTCTTGCCTGATTTAAGGGGAAGATGAAAAATATTACAAAATTAATGCTTTTGGGTTATTATGTATTAAAATAATTATTAAGGAACAGTTTTATAAGAATAAAGGCTCTCTATCAGTATCAACGTTGAAAACATGAGTTGATCTTTATTAATGAATAAGTCATCTATTATATTTTCACATTCAGAAACTACAAACAAAAGCCCTTTACTTTTCTAAACAAGATACCTATAGTATTACACGAAGTAACACCACTCAATGGCAATATAATCCAAATGCGGAATATGATTTTCTAAATTATACTCTGTGTATCAAATTACGTGAAAAATAATGTCAATACGCTTTATTAAATATAACATGTAGACTTTTCTTTAATTATCCCTTTTACTACGACCCTGCGTGCGCTAAATGCCATGCGAGTAGCATTCAATGTCATGTATTTGAGCAGGATGTAAAAATTAAAGAAAAAATACCGCGTTATACCTACCTGAACTTTAATTTAATGAGTTTTTGGCAAACGGGTAAATGACCTTAATGTTTTCTAACCGCTCTTTATTTGTACGGTCTTAGGCCCAATTTGCCTTTTTGGATCGTTTATGCTCCCTTCGCAATTAAACAAAACCATTTTGTAATTATAAAAAGGGAGAACTTTTTATCATTACATGTTTTTAGGTTTTAATTTTCATGCATCAATACACAGTGTACATTCTTGATTAAATAAAAATATGTATTTTTAACATGCGGTCCCATGATACTTTTATCGCATACAGCTTTAAAACTTCTCATTAAGCTGTCATTCGTAATTTAATTAACAATGTGCTGTTGTATGGGTTTTTCTCTTTTTGTTTATGCTTCTTCTTCTTAGAGTGCCATATCCCTACGGAACGTCGGCGACTACCATGCTTATAATATTTTTATACTGATCTCGGTCTTGCGCTACGTGTAACAATTGGTCCGCTGTCAAACCTGTCCACTGCCGCAAATTCCTCAACCAAGAGAGTTTCTTCCGTCCTATCCATTTCTTTCTTTCGATTTTACCGTTGAGAATTAGCCGAAGGAACTCATATCTTGGTCCTCTGATTATATGTCCAAGATATTTTAGTTAACGCCTCTTAATAATATTTAATAGAGTTCGTTGATGTCCCATTCTTCGAAGAACTTCTTCGTTTCTGGTTCTGCTAGTCCATGGAATTTTTAGTATCCTTCGATACAACCACATCTCAAACGCCTCGATTTTATTCATGATATCGGCGTTTAAAGTCCAAGTTTCACATCCATACAAAAGTACAGACCACACGTAACATCTTGTAAACTTTTCACGGATTTCCAAGTTTAATGAGTTATTGGATAATAGAGGCTTGAATTTTTGAAATGAGTTTCTTGCCTGTTCAATTCTACATCGAATTTCGAAGCATGTATTTAGTTTTATCGATATTTATCGACAGTCCCCAATTTGTGCATTCCATGTCAACTCTATTGATTAGCTTCTGCAGATCGTCGATGTTTTCAGCTAGAATCACAGTATCGTCGGCGTACCGTATATTGTTAATTATTTCTCCTCCTATGATAATTCCTTTTTGATCTTTTGAAGCTTCCCTAAATAGATTCTCAGAATACACGTTAAAGAGGGTGGGAGATAGTATACAGCCTTGTCTTACGCCTCGTTCAATACTGATTGGCTTTGATTCTCTCTTGTTGGTATTAATAATGGCTGTTTGGTTCCAGTAAAGTTTGGCAATAAGTTTGATGTCTTGCTCATCTAGTTGGATGCTCTGCAAGACGGTAATTAGTCTGGTATGCTGGACGCGATCAAATGCCTTTTCAAATTCAATGAAGCACATATATACGGGTTTTCTTACCTCCCAACATCGTTGAAGGAGTGTTTGCATAGAAAATAGTGCTTCTCTAGTTCCAAGGCATCTCCGGAACCCGAACTGCTCTTGACTAATTATTTCTTCGCACTTGTTGTTAATTCGATTTAGAAGAATATGCAACAGTATTTTAACGGCATGGCTCATTAAACTAATGAGTCTACAGTCGCTACATTTTTTAACGTTTGGTTTCTTCGGTAGAGGAATAAAGATCGATTTTAACCAGTCCGATGGAATTTCACTGGTATCATATATTTGATTAAAAAGTACAGTGAGTTCTTTTATATTGTCATGCTAGTTTATGCTAGATGTGTGTAAATTTCTAATATATTCTTAAAAATAAACCAGAAACTGCATAAACAATTCTGTGTTTCAATTTCCAGACTGGAAGTACTGTCCATTTATAGAAATTTTTACATTCTGTATTTTTAAATGTGGTAACACCACGATACAAAGGCATGAATGTAAATGTATATGCATGTTTTATTGATTACCAAAAAGCATTGAACTGCATTAACCATCAAAAGATGATCGAAGTATTAAGAACAACTGGACTTGACGAAAAAGACTTAAGAATTACCTTAGAACTATATTATCACCAAACAGCAATAATTGAAATAGAGCTTACGACATCCAAAGATATACGAATCCGACGAGGAGTGAGACAGGGCTGCGTCTTATCACCGCTAATATTTAATCTGTTTTTAAAATCTATATTTAGAGAAGCATTAGACGCGTTCCAAGGTGTAATCAGAATCAACGGAACCAGCATATACAACATTAGGTCTACCTAATAAAGGCAGAAAAATTCTCTGTGGTGACTTCAATAATAATTACGCTGTTGCTTGTACTAACTTACTGTCATTGTGTCCAAAATTGCACATTAATTCTCCTAGAAGAATTACTAAAATAACATCTACCATAATTGATTATATTGTCTCAGATTTCTCACTCCTTGATGTTCACTCTACAATTATTAATGCGTGACTTAATTTATGCGGGATTATTTATCATCATAAAGCAGTATTATATTCAATTTAACACTTTCAACAAACCCCTCTCAAAAACTCGACGTTTAGGTAGGTTTTTTCCGGTTAGAACTTCTGTGTGGCATTTTCCTACTTTGAGAGTGGACTATATTTTAGATGATTTTTTAAAAAAGCTTGTCTGTATCTACAATAAGGCATTTCCTTTAATGATAATTAAACCAAAATATCACAAACCCTGGACCACCAAAGGTAACCGCATATCAGACAAGAATATGTGTTCACTAGTGTACATCTATAAATTTACTACCAACGTCTCTATCACTGAATATATCATTAAGTACATAGTAGTCTATCAAAACAGTTAAAAAATCGTATATTCTAAATCGCCTTAAGAAGTTCTAAAAATGTTGGAAAAGAAACTAAGTCCATAATAAACGATCTTTGAAATAAAATTAACACAGCTCAAACATTTTGAGCTGTGACTCGTTACAACGTCAACTATGTACTATTTAATTTATTAACGATTAATATGTTTTAAATGTTAACCGAATGTGTTCCTTAAAGCAGGATAAGCTATACAGATTATTTACCGCATTGAACCCATATTTATTATATGACGACCCTTAGTTATGACAAGGGTCCTTTTTATTAAATACGTCTTATCTCAGTGTTTTTAATCTTGTCCTTTGATGATATTCCAAACACTTTTTTTTTCATTGCCCTTTGCGTTATTTCTAGTTTTTTACCAGATTTCCTGTTAAAGGCTGCGCTCTTCACAGTATGCATGTGTTATACACCTTTTTCTTTAAGTTCATAGGAATGGAGGCGTCTTTAAAGAAGAGGACCATGAGTCTTTGTGGCATATTATTGAGATCAATTTCGTTAAAGTTTGCTCCCAACTAAAGGATTTCCATGATCCTCACTACCTCAGTAGTCAATTTTTTGTGTATTTATTAGCACGGGTTCTTTCAGATAAACGATGTTTTATGTAACTGCAGAAAACCCTGCGTGGGTCCTAATCTCCTCAAGAATTTCTCCCCAGTTGTCCCTATCCACCTCCTTCTTCTGCCAAGCACGTATTCCCATATTTCTCATGTGTTCATCGACATTATCAAGGAACCTTGTTCTGGATCTTCTTCTCTGGCCAATGGGTCTATCAAGGAGCGTTTTTCAGCCTGGGCCATTTTGTTCCATCCGCATTACATGCCCTATCCACCTCAGACGTCCTCTCTTAATATGTTTTACGATATCTGGTTCCTGGTATATTCTATAAAGTTAGAAGTTGTATTGTCCTCTACACACTCCATTGTTATTCACTGCTCCATAGATTCGCCTTAGTACTTTTCCTACGAAACATCCTAACATGTTTTTATTACATTGTAGGGACTTGTAAGGACTGGGCGTATTATTGTTTTGTAGAGTCTTATTTTTGTATTTCTCGATATAATTATGGATTTAAGGAGGACACTTAGTCCAAAATAGCATCTGTTGGCCGTGCAAATACCGCGGTTTATCTCTGTGGTAGTATTATTTTCAGTGTTAAGGAGCGCTCCCAGGTATACAAATTTGTTCACTGCTTCGATGACGTCGATTTCTATAACAAGTGGTCGTAGGATTTGTGGTTGCGTGCTTATTTTTATATACTTCGATTTGTTAGTGTGTATTATTAAGCCCATTTTTGTAGCTGATTCTTTTAATACTACATACGCCTCTCGTACAGCGCTTTCCGTTCTCCGAACAATATTGATATTATCAGAATAGGCAAGTATTTGCACTGATTTATTATATATTGCACCAATAGTTGTGATATATGACTTATGGTGCAAAGTATTCCAATATTCCAATTATTGGGGAGGGATTTCTGTGTCCAGAAATGTATTCTGATTGCAAATAGAAGCCTCGTTCACTGCTTGTTGGTGTTTATTGTTGATTAGGTCCACTTGCCTGATCTAGTTGATTATTACGATAGTGTCTGTCTGAATTCCTACGCTATCCTGCATTCTTTTATGGCATTACTATATGACCTGGTCTGTTTATTTGATTTTCTTGGTTTTAAGCAGAGGGATTCTTTTTTGCAGAGGGGTAATGGTATTCTTCCGAGGTCTCTTTTTACGCTCAGGTTTTGTCAGCGGTCTTTTTTGCGTTCGTTTTCATCCCTTGCTTTTTAGCTTTGGAGAATTATTTTTAATACCTGTCCCATAGTCTGCTTCTTCTGGCAATTTTTAGCTGTTTTTTTTATTTATAAGCTTAGAAGATGTACTTAATTTAAGCTTTCATACTTATTTCCTTGAGTTGGGACCAAATACTATTACGCTTGGCAGGGCACCCTTATCGTACTAAGGCTATAATCGCCCAGAGTTTGCCAGCTGTCTGGGGCATCGCTTTAGGTAACAATTTCTCTCCTGTATCAAGCAACCCTTGGACACGATGGAGTTACAATTCTGAAATAGAAAGTGCAGTAGTTGCAGAACCAATCGGACCGTATGATGAGCCAATTATGATGCAGCTGCGAATAATTCGACCATTGACCATGATGATTGTTAGTAAGTGTATGTACTAGCTCAATCCCACACTAAACATTCTGCTTGTGTTCTTTAACAGCATGGTCATCTTGCGTGGAGGCGGTGTAAACTGGCCGTCGAGATCATGCGATTTGACCCCGTTAGACTCTGTCTTGTGGGGTTTTCTAAAATTGCAGATCTATGGGAATAAGCCACAAATCACAACGACCCTTAAAGTCAACAACCCATGCCATCGATCCAATACAAACTGATTTTTTGTCAAAATCACGGAATGCGCACAACAAAGCCACGGTGGACATTTCAACTATGTTCTATTCCACAGTTAATGGCATCGAGAGATCTTAATTACAAAACTCTATAGTTGGTAATCTATTTCATTGGAAATACGAGTATATTGCTTGTGTTTACCTTAGTATATACCATAGTTTATTAGAGTTGTAACTTTTTCTCATTAAAGGGTTTTGCAAATTTTGACAAGTATTCAACACATTACGATTTTAATAATTATAATATTGGCATTGATTAGTAGAAACGACCTATCTGTCCTTATAAATTTTCTTTCTTAATTTTTGGTTTCACACAAATAAATTTACATGATTTTATTTTATTATTTTACTTCGCAGAAAGCTATTTCATTAATAAAGGTGTGAACAGCTGTCTTACTAATTAAATACATTTGACAAGTGTAATCCGATTATATTTTTGCCCTTTTTTACATCATCCCATGACACCAGTTAACATTAAAAAGGTTGTTTTGTGTCATCTCTAATAAAAATGCTTTTAGGATGAAATTAAGTATGAACATTAATAACGAGCGATCCCCATTTGTAAACTCTTTTACTAATATAATTTATGGGCATTCGTTTCATGCTTTCCGTGTTGAATTCAAATTAATGTCATCATTTTTTTCGCCCGTCTGTTATAGCCATCTATATACATGAGATTACTCGTATTAATACATACTGGATGATGACATTTTTAAAATTATGTGCACTCACTAACTACCGGAGAACATTTTTGAAAAATAATAAATATGTATTTATGCCTTTTTGTATATTAAAAGAAGAAATCCATATAACATTTAAAAATATTGTTTTATATAAATATAACGAGTAAGGAATGATTAGATAATAGACTGGTAACTTTCAGTTAATAAGAAAATTGGAAATAAAACCATCATAATTACATTTAGAAATAAAAAGGAAGATGGCAAATAATTAAAAGAGACAATTCAAATTTCAAGAGTAAAACTTACAGATATGACTTTACAGATTTATATAATGCACAAAAAGATGTTAATGTTAAAATGTCGAACAATTCTGATCCATGAGGCTACATTGAAAATACATAATCTATAATATCTCCACAGGGCTGTGGTTTTTAAATTTTATTTAGAAATCATATGTTTTGAAATCTTGCATAAATATATTCGCTAATAAAGAAGATCAAGTAAAGGCCATTGCTAAAATTTTGTTTATAAAATTTATTATTTAGTTAAAAATAGGTATTACCAGTTCACAATGTCAATAACTCCATTTATATATGATACGCTTAGTCTTGTTCTAGTTGTCCATGTATCATCATTCTCTAATTTTGTTTTGATTATTTTCAATCAAAATCTATCTAATGGCACATTCGTTAATAAACTATTTATGTCAAATCCTACTAAAATATTGTTTAAATGTATCATTATTATTTTGCAAATGGTGGTATAATAGTTATTAGAAATTTTGACAGTTCACTACAAGAAGAATTCATGGTATTAAAAACATGTCTAATACCCAGTTGCACCATCAAACTCTAAACAACTGATTTGCTAACCGCCAATTCGTCGATTTAAATCAATAATCAATGATTATTTAGAGTTGCATCACTCTCAAAAACTAAACATCGTATTAGTACAGATTTGCATTTCTGCATATTCAGATTGAAGAAAAAATTAATACAAATTTATTTTGGATGACTCTAAAATTAATATAAGTTCTGAAATGATCCACAGTGTAAGAAAGGTAAAGAAATTCGACTACCGATGATGCACAAATTGCTCCAGTATCTCTCACCACATCTGAATAATATCGATCTTTCAGTCACAACTCCAATATTAATATCACCTGAACCTCCCTGGAATAAATCGATAGCTGATTTTAATCTCTCGTTAGCTAATTATGATAAGCATCAGACAAATCCACAATTTCTAAGGCAAACCTTTAAAGAATTAATTGCTAACAACAGATTTGACCAAATTTTATACACAGATGCTTCTAAGAGTTCTACAGCTGTCGGATGTGCTGTAACTTCAAACACCGATTTAATCACATCTTGTAATCTTCCGCTCTTTTGCTGCATACATACTGCTGAATTATTCTCTATTCTCCAAGCTACAAACTTATTATCTCCAAAATATAAAAAAGTAGCAATATGTACAGACTCTTTAGCGTCTATCTATTCTCTCAAAAGTATGTACACGATACATCCTTTGGTTCAAGCTATTCAAAACTCTTTCGATAGTTTAATCTCAATGGGAGTATCCATAACCATGATCTGGATTCCTTCTCATGTAGGAATCCCAGGTAACGAACTAGCCGACCTCTTTGCAAAACAAGCCTCGTCTTCTAATATGGAGACTGAAAACATACAACTTCATACAGATTTACAGTCGCATTTTAAAAATATTATCCAAATGTCTTGGCAAGATCACTGGAATAAAATCCCTTCCAAGCTTCGTGACATCCATCCCAGCGTTAAAAAGCTTGAGTTTCCTTCCATGACACGAAAAAACAAAATCTTAATTCGCCGACTTAGAATCGGCCATACAAGACTAACTCATAAACATTTAATGACTTCCCAAGATCCACCTACATGCACACACTGTGGTAATATTCTATCTGTTAAACATATTCTCGTAGATTGTCCCCACTTTAACAACGAAAGAAAAAATAATCTTTTGAGTCAAAATCTACAAAATATTCTCAGTTCGCCAGATCAATTCCAAAACCTTACTAATTTCCTCTATGAAACCAAGCTTTACCAGGATATTTAGAAGAAGAAACGTAGTTTAGAATTTGATAATTAATAATTGTACCAATATTTAATGTATTTCTTTATTAATTGTAATGTTACTGTATATTCTTGTAATGTAATGTAATAAAATTGTACCTGTGTCAGTGACCTACGCTGTCGAGACACGTAAAACTAAATAAAAAAAAAATTGCTCCAGTTCTGGTACTAGATACCCCAGGTCCCAGTAGAATAATTCAAAAAGAAAAAAAGTCTTGGTAATTTCATTTGACATGGGGATTATTTATATTTAGAATACATTTAATGTATTGTTTTAGCAAGCAAACGAAAACTTTTTGATTTATATGATGAAATTTCATCCATTATAACAACAAAAAAAGAAAATATTACAGAAAGTGGACTATATAAGAGAGCAAAATAAAAATAAAGAAGACATAAGCAATAAAGAAAGAAGCACGTGAATTTGTTAAATTAGAAAAAAAAATCAAGCAAGTTGAATTGGCAACTAAATTAGAAGAATACATGCTTCGTTTTGAAAAAGACCTTATTATTTAATTTTTCAATTTTAATAAATAAATTTAACGATTTCATACCTCATGTTACTTCTTATTTGGGGGATTTAAGCATGATGACATAGTTTCATTATAAAATTCATACAATTATTTAAGAAATATATTTAAAAAAATTTTTATTTAAATCAATGTAGTTATTACAAATTATAAGATTGTTGGTAATTAAAAATATGTTGTATTAAATGTCTTCTAATGACATTTTCTGCATTGCCTCTTACAGGAATTTCATCTTCAATGTTTTCCTCAAAAGCTTCTTCATCACATTCATCTCCTTCTACAATAGCAATATTATGTAAAACAGATGTTGCAACAATGACTCCTTCGACATTATTAAGTGCTATTTGCATTCCTGTAGCTAAAACTGAAAATCTTCTTTTCAAAACACCATTCAACCTTTCTATAACATTTCTAGTTTTTATGTGGGCATTTTGATAGCGTTTTTCAGCTTTAGATGTAGTGTGACTAAGTGGAGTTAATAAAAAAATAATGCATGTGTAGCCACTATCCCCAATTAAATAACAATTAGGATATTCACCAGCTTCAAATTGGCTCTCAATAAATTAAAGGTATATATTGTACTACCATGTACACTACCTGGCCATCTAGTAACTATATCCATGATATGTAACTTGGAATCACATACAATTTGTATAATAATGGAAAACCACCCCTTTCTGTTACGATAGAGTTCGAAGTTTTCTTCACCAGGAGAATTAATTCGAATGTGTGTACAATCTATAGCTCCTATCACTCCTGGGAAGTTTGCCACTGCATAAAATCCTTGCTTTGCCGTAGCTATATATCTGGGATTTTTAAGCTTGGTTATTTACTCATCACGAAGAAGTACTATATGGTGACCCACTCTATAAACAGTTCTACAGACTGTACTTTTATTTACCTCTACAAGATCACCAAGAACTTGTTGAAAGCAACCAGTTGCATAATATCTTAGGGTTATTAAAATTTGATTTAATGGAGACACTATTCTTTTCTATCCAATAACATAAATGTTCATGAAAGCGTCCTAAAAGGACCAACGCTGCTTTTTTGCTTAGTCGATATCTAAAAATATTTAAAAATGCATTTTTATTCATTTAGATAAATAATATTATTCATTAATATGGCCTAGGAGGACAAATTCGTTAAACTTCCCGTGCTCGAATCGATATCACTAAAGTGTTATGAATCATTTCGGAGTATTCCAGCCTCATCAGACACTTGGGCTGATACAAATTCAAACTCGGAAAGTCCAACGAATGTCTCCTAAAACTATACCACTGCAGTGGTTAGCGTACAGAGGCGCCACCTGCTTTGGCAGCCATGAACGAAAACGATATAATAATATCGTTTTCTGTCCTCTGGTCTCTGCGAAATGTATAATTTATACAATTAAGTTTAAGTTTTGCACCACAAAAAATTATGCTCATCCGACAATCGCACAAGGGTGGTTCGCATCAAACATTTTTTTTTTATTTTTAAACAATTTTTTTTTATTTTTTTATGATGGGTCATCAAAATACACATACAATTCCTAGTTTTCACCCTTCTATCACCAACCCCTATTTTTTAATAGCAATATTAGTGTTACAGAGTTAGTCGCCACACTCTTTCGAAACGGCTTTACTGATTATTATAAAGTTTTATATGTATATTCGTTAGGTCTTAGAATCCTTAGTAATATATTTTTCATACCCCTAATTGACAAAGGTGATTCCTAAACATTTTTTTATTTTTTTGACAATTTTTTTTTTGGTTATGATGTGGCATTAAACTATACAACTCTTAATTTTCATCCTTCTTTCACGAAATCGTATGTTTTAATGTCCCTATTAGTAATTTAATCATTTTAACCCTGGTCAATAACTAATCAATTATCACTAGATCAGTTGTCCTCGCCAGTGTCCGTTCTCATCCAGTAAACAGCACGAAATAGGGATGAGAACGAAGCCGCTCTCCCACAATAAGCCTTCTCTGACTCCGAAAACTCTACACAGTTTTAGCTATTACTATTGTTTATGCATCGAGCGAAATACTGACGTTTACAATTATCATTATCATCACAGATGTCGATGATCTGAATACGACTATCCTGAATTTTCTTCCAGGAGAGGTGTTTTCGTTTAAATCAGTTAACACTGTTATAAATCAGGACGAAGAAGTTAACTTTTCTATAGAGTTTTTAAATTTATTGGAATTGCCTAAACTCCCACCTATAATTGGTTTCAAATGAGTGTAGAGTAATAAATCATGAAGTGTCATAAAATTTGCCTGAATTTCGGTGTCGTCATGGGCGTAGGCAAATGGACGGATGTCAACTTCGTCGTCAAAAATTGATGTACCTCAAAATATCATATTTTGGATATTTTGTGATAACCAATTTTATTTAATTTTTCGATTAACTTATTCTTCAAACTCGTATTCCATTATATGGTCATTAAAGCTAATTACATTTTTATATATAAAAACAAATTCACTTCCTTACTGAACGAATAAAAGCATTAGAAGAAACTGATAAGGGTATGACGCACCTCCTAATATTACTAAGAACTAAAATAAATCAACATGAAGACTAATAACGCGTAATGAGGTTTTACTTACACTTTCATTGTAATCCCTCTTTTATTTTATTATTATCATTCGACATTCGACATTCGAGTTAGTAATTGTTACTACACCAATTAAACGTACAGTAATATTGTGATATAGAAATAGTGAAAAAGTTATAAAATGGCGACATTTACTCCAAAGAAAAGAGGTGTAAAAAATTCTCCGCTATCTGTTAGTGAAAAAGTTATAATTTTAAATGTATATGATTGCATAAAACACGATCACCCTAGTTTGTCTGTGCAAGAAAGTGTTGAGCGATGTGCCCGAATGACTGGAATTGGACAGTCCACGATTTTTAAATTATTGCGAGAAAGAAAGATATCAGGCCAGTTAAGTCCATGCAAGAGAAAATCAGGAAGACCAATAAAAATCTTAGGTGAAGACACCAAACGTGACATTCGAAGAAAAGTTCATTCGTTTTATTTTAAAAAGGAAATACCCACCCTTGACAAAATACTAATGGAGATAAGCCAAGATAACGATATTCCTTTGATATCCAGAAAACTTTTATGGAAAACTTTTAAAAGTATGAATTTTTCCTGGGAAAAGCACAATCGAAAGGCACTATTACTGGAAAGTGATGAAATCATTTGCTGGAGACGAAAATATTTGAGAACTATAAAACAGTACCGCAGAGAGCACAAGAAAATTTTTTATCTTGATGAGACGTGGATAAACGAAGGTTATATAGTCCAAAAAATGTGGCAAGATAAAAATGTAACAAGTGCTCGCCAAGCTTTCATAGAAGGCCTTTCGGCGGGTATTAAAGTGCCTTCGGGAAAAGGGAAGAGGCTTATAATTGCTCACATTGGAAGCGAAGAAGGATTTTTAAAAGAAGGTTTGTTAAGCTTTGAGTCGTGTCGGACGGGAGATTATCATGAGGACATGAATTCGGATGTCTTCGAAGACTACTTCGGGGAAATGTTAAAATTTCTTCCAGCTGATTCGGTCGTGGTTATGGATAATGCAAGCTACCATTCAAGGCGCATAGAGAAGGTACCAACTTCAGCTTGGAGAAAGCAAGAAATTATTAACTGGCTGTCAAATAAAGGTATTCAGTTTGAGACGAATTCAATAAAGAAGGAACTACTAGCCGTAGTAAAACAACATAAATCTCGCTTCATAAAATATGCCGCAGAAGATGTAGCAGAAAAGTATAAAGTAACTGTGCTACGCCTACCGCCATATCATTGCGAATTAAATCCCATAGAACTTATATGGGCACAAGTTAAAGGATATGTTGCAAGGCACAATACCACATTTAAAATGAAAGATGTCAAGGTATTGTTTGATCAAGCCATTATGGAAATCACATCAGAAAACTGGCAAAAAGCAATCCAGCATGTTTTAAAAGAGGAAGATAAAATGTGGGAACTGGACAACTTGGTCGATCAGGTGGTTGACCCTATAATTATAACACCAGGGGATGATGACAGTTCTTCGGATGAAGACTATAGTGATGTAGAATTGTAATAACGTATCCAGTAAAGTTTTTGTAGTTTTTGTGAATAAATTGATTTAAACTCCCCACAAGTGTTTCAATATGTAAAGTTCATTCGTGTGTGTTTGTGAGTATTTCCCGATTTCGGTTCGTATATATTTTATTGTTACATTTTATATTTTTCTAATAACACTGTTCTGCTGTATTACATTTTTATTTCCTTTAATATGATTTTTAAGAATGCATATTCTTTTGTCAATTAACCCACTAGCGCGACTCTGGCTCAGTGTTTATCTGTCGATAACAATGGACTAATCCCTTAAAACAGGGTGATACCTACCTGCTCTTTATGAAACGACAGAATTTTGCAATGCGGACGGAATTTATTGACGGATTATTGACGGATTACCCTGTAGCGCTTTTGAATACTTCATGAGATTTTATTACTCTACACTCATTAGAAATAGATTATAACAATTTGAAATTAAAAGTAGGATCCGTTGTCATTATGCTACGTAACATAAATCAACCTCGATTGTGCAATGGAACGAGACTGACTGTGACAAGGCTAATGAATAATACCATTGATGCAACGATCATCAAAGAAAAATACAAAGGAGGGAATGTCATGATCCCACCGATGATTTCAGCGAACATCCCATTTTATTTTACATGTTTACAATTTCCTTATAAGTTAACATGCTCCGTTTCTAAAAGCTTTCACATATAGATAGAGCGATAAGACGAATGGTTTTAAAAAAACTTTACCAATATGTAAATGACCGAAAGATTGACAAAAAGAGCCCTAGTAAATAGTAAAACGCAGGGCACAAAACCAAAAGAAATGCCACGGAAAAGGTGGAAGGATGAAGTGGTCCGGCAAGGTTGGAGGCATAGTTTACTATTGGAGAAGGAGAACATGTAAATATATGCAAGTTTCCTATTGTCCTTCAATTTATATAGATTTTGATTTTTTCTATTTTATGTCAGTTAGATCTATTTCGCTTTATGCTTTTTCTTGAATTAAATTAACTAAACTAATAATCAATTTCGGCAATTTTTTTATTAGTTCTTTCATAAGAATCGTATACACCGGTGCCTGCAATCCATGTTGTATGTTCGTTCTACAGAATTTAATAGAGTAATAATCATAAAAATTACTTATTTAAAAGTAAAATTGTAAATTACATGTTTATATTTATTCCTAAATTATAATAGATGCAATATTGATCAACAATGACATTTAGGTTCCTCGATTGGTGTAATGCATCGCACCCGCCTCTGGTGTTGTCTTCACACAAAATGTTCCGAGGTGAGTTTATTAAGTTATTAACCTCTTCCCAACTGTGATCATCGGTTGGCTAAATTATATAGTAAATAAATTATAACTGGAGATACGTGGCATGTCTAAATTAGCCACATTATTGTTGTTAGGGCCTAGTGGACCGTGCTTTCATTATAATTTTGTTAGAGTGTACTTAAATTGAACTGGGGGCGTTCGTTCTCAGTATGATGATTACCTCTCTCAAATTATATATTTACATACTTATATAAATAGGTAGGTTGTTAGGTGCTATTATATTAACCATTAACGTTTTTCGATGCCATTATGTTTTTATTTTCGTATTGAACCAGTATAACAGCTCTGGCGTGAAATTAAAAATTTGATCAATTTTCAATTGTTTCCGTACGTTTTAACGAGACTCTCGTTATTTGCAGCACTTTTCAGCTGTTAATTGACTTTTTTAGAACAATGTGTTTGCAATATAATTTGTCAGTTAAACCATTTGTCAGGACATACCAGATATTGAAATATGGTGTATGTAATTTCATATTTTAATGGAAGAATAAAAGGAATAGTAAATAAACACAAGGCGATGAAGGCAGCGAGGCAATTCAGTCACGGCAACAATGCATGTGCTACCAAGTCACTCCTTATAGATATTTTGGTAGGTCAGAAAAAAAAGTGGATACTGTTAGTTCTGCACATGGATTGCATTGATAATGGCCAAATCATGCTGGACATGGTGTTAATAAAATTTCGGGTATCATTTGTCTGAAAATACTTTTAGGTCATCATAATGGAAAGGCCTCTAACATAACAAAAATTATAATAAAATGATAGCATTTTTTAAGTAGATTGTTATTTGGAAACCAATAAGGATAATAATTGGTATCTGCTAGGATTTCATGGTAAACGATAAAAAAGTGGTATGTACGGATAATATTAACACTAGAAATTTGGTTGGTATAAATACTGATAGACAAACAAAAGAGTGTACGAGTCTTAAAAAATGTCCGTAAATTTGGGGTTTATAAAAAGGTGTTGAATTTTGTGTGTGTGTCTACTACTTAAGTCGACTTGGGTGAGAATTAAGAAAATATAATTAAGTAAATTATATATTATATATTATATATTATATATTATATATTATATATTATATATTATATATTATATATTATATATTATATATTATATATTATATATTATATATTATATATTATATATTATATATTATATATTATATATTATATATTATATATTATATATTATATATTATATATTATATATTATTATATATTATATATATATATATATAATTACATATAATTAAAATTATAAAGGATTTTAAATAAAAAAATTTTTTAAATTAAAGAAAAGTTTTCTATAATCAAATAATCATACTAAGAGACATTGCATCCGAGAAGAGAGTTATAATAAGAGGTGATTTTAATGCACATAAGAGAAAAAAGTTTAGGGCTAAAAAAATGATAGTATTCAAATTTCAGATTTCTAATTTGGCATAAAAAACACAAAACGAGAAAAACATGGAATTCCTGGAAGAAGAAAACATGTATGCTATAAATACTTTTTGCAAAAGTAAAACTTAAGAAATCGCACCTAACGGAACTATCTAAAATGAAATAGACTATTTTCTCTTAAACAACAAAATAATATTTGAAGATGTCACAATAAACGTAATAATAAACAACATAACAACTGGTAGTGACCATCGTACAGTTATAGCGGAAACAAATATTAACATGAAGGAATAGTGAAAAAGGATCTTCAAAAAAACAATGCGAAAAGATGCCTTTAAAGTAAGAACACATAAAGAAGAATTCCGAAAGGTATGAGAAAGTATGTTCGTATCAAATCCGTTACATAATCAAGACCTAATTGAAGACATTTACAAAAGCATTACACAAAATAATTAGAAAATAACTAAAATGCGACATAAAAAATGGAACGAGAACTTAATAGAGCAAGTCATTGAAAACAACAGAGTCCTAAAATGTCTAAGACCAATATTGGGTGTTCTAAAAATTATCAAAATTAAAGGCACCAATAATCAGGAAGAGACGGACCAGTTTAAAATAACTATTTGAGGACTAAGGAGACATTTAAAGACTTCTACAAAACCTTGTATAGGTCGCAAAGCCAGTATAATGGATCAACAAAGGAGAACGTCAAAAGAAAAAAAAATGGGATCAGTGGTATTACTAAATATATAGGGATTCGAAATATCAAGAGCTTTAAAGGAGCTAAAATATAATAAATCTTTAGGACACAACGGTTTACTTGTCGAGCTCTTTAAAACAAGCAAGACAGTAACAATCCCTATACTAAAGAGTTATTTAATGGATGTCTTTATAATAGAAAAATCTCTAAAGACTAAAACAAGAGTCGAGTAATACTCTTAGACAAGACAAATGTGACATAAAGAATTATCAAAATATAACGTCGCTCAGCCAAGTATACAAACTGTTTATGAGAGTTACTAATAATCAGTAGATTTACAAAATGGATAATTACAAACCAGTTGAACAGGCTTTTGCAAAGAATATAGTACATCAGACCATCTACTGATAATGAGAACACTGATAGAGAAGTCAAATGAGAACCAACTACCTATTTCTTGTCTTCGTAGACTATAAAAAACTATTTGATAGTATCGAGATGTGGGATATAAAACAAGCTATTAATAATTATAGGTTAGATTCGAGATATATAGGCAATTAATACACAATATATAAGAAAATGCAACTGTGACAGTACAACTAGATAAAAATCAAAATTCCATTTTCATTAAGAGAGAAGTTAGACAAGGCGACATAATATCTTCAAAGCTTTTTATTCTAGCCCTAGAACACGTATTTAAAACTATAAATTGGTCAACATATGGTATTAACGTAAATGACAATAAGTTTAACCACCTAAGATTTACTGACGAGATTGTGCTTATAGCGAGTACTTTTGAAGAATTACAAATTATGATAGATCTCGCAGACAGTTCCCAATACATTGGCCTAAAAATGAATATGACAAAAACAGAAACAATGACAAACACAGACGGGCCCAGACGTATAACTATAAATGGCAGTAAGATAAAATAAGTCCAGAAATATATCTACGTAGGCAAAATTCTGAAACTTGACAAAGAGAACCAAAGAGTGGAAATCACTAAAAGATCAATACTGGCATGGGCAGGATTTGGAAATTTCAGTTCAATACTTAAGAATCGCAAAATATCTCAATACTTGAGGAGCAGAGTGTTCAACCAGTAAATCCTTCCTATCATGACGGCAAAAATCATGATGTCAAACCTGGACCCTAACTAAGGTAAATGTGAATAAACAAGCCATAACAGAAAGGGTGATATTAGGTAAACTAGTGTCAGACAAAAAAGGGAGCGACTGGGTAAGATCAAAAACAGTAAGTCGAGGATTTCACAATAAAAATTGCCAAACTCCAGTGGAGCTTCACAGGTTACACTGCTTGACAAAAAGACAAAAACGTTCTTCTTCTTCTTCAAGTTCCGCTCCTATCGGAGATTGGAAATCATTCTGGCAATTATAATTTTGTTGGTTACGCGCCTGAATAGTTCAATTGAACTGCATCCAAACCATTCACGGAGATTGCGTAGCCACGAGATTTTACGTCTTCCTACGCTTCTTCTGTCTTTGATTTTTCCCTGCATTATATTCCTTAGTAGTTCGTATTTTTCACCCCTCAGGATGTGCTCCAAGTATTCCAATTTCCTGATTTTTATGGAATTTAACACTTCGCATTGTTTTCCTAGTTGTTCGAGAACTTGTTCGTTTGTTTTGCGATCCATCCATGATATTTTCAAAATACGGGGGTAACACCACATTTCGAATGCTTCTAGGTTTTTAATGTTGGATTTTTTAAGTGTCCAAGCTTCAACTCCATACAAAAGGGTAGAGAAAATATAAAATCGAAGCATTCTTATTCGGAGCGATATATTGATAACAAAAACGTAACAAAAACGTTGGAACGCCACAATACCACATTGAAGATCTGACGAATGTAGATGACCAATAGGAAGACCACAAATAAGATGGTTAGATTACATTCAAAAAACCGGAACAAATTAGAAGAATGTTTCTCAGGATAGAAGTCGATGAAAGGAGTTAATAGAGGCCTATGTCAAAATATGGACGATGAAAGGCTAAGAATAGGAAGTAGGTGTAGTAAAATAAACTTTAAGAAGAAATAAGAAGACAAATCTGTATAAGGAGTAAAAAGAAAATAAATCGGATACAGATGTTCCAAACTATGGGGGCGCCACAAAGAAAGCCAAAGTACCAGTAGTAAAAGACTGGGCAGAAGCGTATATAAATCATTACAATCGTACCAACAAGGGCAAAAATTAGAAATAGTACAAACGAAAACATACATATAAAAAGAATGCAAAAGATTTTAATCAGATTAAATATATCCAAAATAATAAAAAGTGCTTATTCACAAAAAGGATGCTAAAAATCAATGAAAAACACTTTGACAGTTCAATAAATAAAGCATTTGACAATAATTTGATTATTTAAACTAAACAAAAAGTACCAAATAACAAATTATAAAGTGGCTCAAATGATTAAAAAATATAGAAAGGGAAAGAGGTTCGTCCAAATGGTGATAATAATAATAAGACTAATAAGCATTGATATTACCTGGGGATTGCTAAAGACCTCTGGAGCTGGTACTAAACGTAACAGCAAACGGAACGTCGGTGGTGGGGTATTGAAGTAACAGGCCTCTGTCATACAATCAGCTAGAGCAACAACAACCACAGGCCGGGAAACAAAAACAAGAGCTTAACTCACTGAAGGTGCCGTGTTGGACATTAGCCAGCGCTCACTCATATGAGATGATCTAGGCAGTACATGGATTGGATTGCATTCATGGTAAAAATATTTTGCGCTCTTTTTATAAAGTGAGAAACCTTGGCCATGAAACGATCGGCTATAGACAACATCTGTATGCCTAATTTTGCAAGGAGTATTCAAAGATTTAAGTATCTGATCAGTGAGTAGCAGATCAATACCAAGTAATTATAAGAAACAATATTACTCCATAAACTAGACGCGATACCATCAGACGCGAAGTCGAACGGGAGATTCACAACAAAGAGACAGTTCGAGATCAAGTCCCCAATAAAATACATGAACAGATTTCTGGGACAACAATGAGTTTGCGCTATTACCCCTATGTATGTTCCACACTTAGCTATTCAATTGGTATTTTTACGTAGACTAAAATGGATATAGAAAATATTCAGCAAAAAATATGAACACACCTCACAAACACACAAAAGCATCATCCTCGTAGAGTAGTAGAAATAACGTCATTACCATGGTATTAAGGAGAAAGAGGACTTATGGATTTAGGTAAGCATTCAGAAAAACAGATGCAGACTGAAACGTTTACATATCGTGCGATTTCTTCGTCAACAGCCACTTTTCTAATGAAGAAAAATTGTGCACCTGAATGAGTAAACCTCTGCTTAGATAACATCCCAATAAAGTCAAAGCTATATCGACTATATAGTTGACATTAGAAAATATTTTTCCTGAAATAGAAGGTTTTCTACTAGTCATCGATAAGGTTATACCAACTAAAACTTACCTGAAAAACATTGTCAAAGACTCTCAGGTCCAAAACAATAAGTACCCAAATATTCTTTTGAAATACGTCCCTGACAGTATCTAAAAAAGAGGTGGGAAATCAATTAAAAGAAAAAGTTATATTATGGATTTAAACAAAGTCGCGGTTAAAAGATGCTGCAGCTTATAGTCCTCGTATAGAAATAGTCAGAAAACATTTTTTTAATAATATGTAAAAAAATAACACTATCTGGCGTTGATGATGGTTGTAAAATATAAACGATAAGAAGAAGCCCAAGTGTTTCCTCTCTTTTGAGAAAGAGGGAACACTTGTGCCCTTGTGTTGAAGAATATTTTGAAGATCTTTTGAGTAGTGTACAAAGCTTTCAGGCTTACTTCGGATGAAATTCCAAATTACAGTTTTCACCATCGATGAATCATACGCGTTCTATACCCAAAATGCATAATGTAAATTTGCCTTCAGTAGCTTTTTGCAAAAAGTCATATGATTTTTGTTTATTAACTGTCAAAATTGTCTGGCTTTGGTTTAAATTAAGGTAGAGTCGCCTATTTTTCGGTATAAATGTTCAAAAAATATAAGGTATCAATGTTTAGATATAAAATTCAAAATATTTTGAAATTATAAATTTTTTGAATATTTTATTATAAATTAAATGTAGAAATTACACAAGAAACTTTACACTTTCTGGTAAGATTTTTTTAAATTAGGGTATACAGCTAACCACTCTAAAATTTATCTGAAAAAGTTACTTTATATATCTTTTGTTTAAAATGTCTTCAATCAAGTTGATGGTATAGATTTTCATAATCTTCTACTTTACCTTTTGCTACAGCTACTTTCGCTCATTTTTTACGACCTTTAAGAGAGACTCAGAAACTTGAAAAGCTGTATGAGGAGTATTTCCTTGTCAGTCTATAATATTATATAATTTTTTTTCTATTATTTTTTCTTAAACTTTGCTTAACTATCAACGTTCTTCAAACTATACACTTTTCCTGACGTTTTTTTAAATATCATTTGCAGTACCTTTAACACGTTAACTACCACGAGAAGCAACGTTGCACCTCGTGTCTTAGGGTATTTTAAGCTGCATGATACATATGTGCTTCTCAATATACATTCATTTATATGGAATACGTTTTCTCAGTGGCGTGGCGAAGTTTTTTTATATTTTAAGCCTGCATAGAATATTCATAACTAGCAACAAAACAATGTACTATTCGGTATGCTGAAACTAAGTCTTTTTGATATATATAACGTAAGCTATTATTCATGTTTTAAAGCAAAATATCATTAAGTGTCCTACAAAATTAAAAAAACTTATTTCTAATTAAGAAATAAATAAATAAAAAATAACATTTATGTACAAATATTTATAGATTACATGCATGAACCTTGCAAAATCATGTAATACGATATAATTTGTTTCACTGAATGCGCTGAAACGAAAATATTAAGTTTTATTTTATGCAAGCTTTATACGATTTTCTGCTGAATTTTTTGCGTAACATGTGACACATCTTCTGGAGTGTCCTACCTGTAAACTACGTATAAAGATCACATAGTGGAGTCCCGGCGTTCATCTATCTCTTTCTGTCCAAATAATTTCTCTGTCTGCTCTCTGCGCTGATAGGCAAAATTTTGAAAGTCATTTCTACTTCACGAGTAATTTCTACATGCTTTTCAATTTAAATAATTAAAAAAACAACAACAATGTAAGATTTTCTATTTAAACTGAAGAATAACTATTTAAAATGCATAAACTAATATTGTAAACGTGTTTATCATTTTGGCAAACTCAACTTTTTTTAATGTGACTTAAGGCGTTTAACGTGGTACTAATATTAACTATATTTCTCCAAATTATATCAAGACTCGCTTTATCGCTCCAACTCATGTTTTTTAGATTTTTTTGATGAATAACTGACCTTTTAATAACCACTCTTTGGTTTTTTCTTATACCTGATATTAGTTTAGGTGTTTTGTATACTTATTATATTATACATAATGATGAGTTATGTTCACCATACTATTTTACCGGATTTTAATTTCAGTGAAATGAAGCGGAATATTGATTCGCATTTCCACCACTGTCGTAGTTCGTTATCACAATTTGAATGACACATATGTCTTTGATGAATTATCAGTCCGACGAGTCGAGCTATCGCGTCACTAGTCACAAATTCCATGTTGCCAATTCCAATTCGAATTTTCAACTTTAATTATGGACGGGAATTTATTGGAGCGACACAAATTCTAATAGTACGCTGAGTGAATCAAATTATTTATTTTCTATGTTATTAAATTTATATACATGTAGGGTGAGGCTTTTATTAAAATTTTAAATTCCAATTGGTTGTAAATGTAGATTTCGAACAGTAAAATATGTAGATAGAGTCGATATTTTTAATAAAAATTCATTTATTTGCAAAAGTTTCATTTGGAATGAAGCCGCAACCATAGAATATTTAATAGCTAGGTGGAAAAATTTATTTTTCGGTTCATTACTTTTTAGTATTTGAATCAAAAATATTAATTAACTTTTTTAATTAGGTAAATCTGGTTTTTGTTTTTTTCAAAACTGAAATATCTATCGAAAAAAATTGTAATTTGATCATGATAATTCTTATTTGTTGGTGGTGTGGTCACCATGCTAAACGACGTAACAGATAGGGACTGACATTGCCAACATAGCTTCATTTTATACTATATTTTAGATTAAATTTATGCTACGCCCATTTAGAGCAGATTGTAAACACCCTACCAAATCACGACATAGCCACTATATTGATAGATTTCAACGTAAAAATGGTAAACAACAACGATGATGGGAACCTGAAAAATCGAATAAGAAAATACAACATTTTTAGCAGGAATAATAGAGAAGAACGTCTCAGATAGTTTGCCAGAGAGAGAGAGAGAGAGAGAGATTTTTAGCGATAATACACAGGAACTTCCCAACATTCAAGATACAAAAACCAGATGGAATATATACTAGTCCAGTGTTTCCCAAAGTGGGGGTCGCGACCCCCTGGGGGGTCGCCATGAGGTACTAGGGGGTCGCCGAACATTTCCAAAATAAGACAAAAGCACCACTTTGTTAGATCATGTATTTTTATTTTAACAACGCCGTAAATAGATAAATTGCGTTAGGCTTTCACGGCCATCGTCTAACTTATTAAACTGTTTATTCGGGCTGTTGGGCCGTTGTCTTCTGTTGAGATTTGTTCTCGACGTTTCGCCAACACTAGGGGTTGGCATCTTCTGGAGATGTTGATGCTTCGCTTGTAAGCAGAAACTGACGACGCGTTGTACTACGGAGGCAATATTTATAATTCCCACTCGCCTCCCCTCCACTGGTTCCGGCTTGAGGGGGCGTGTCGTTGTTTATAGTAGCTTTTCTATCTCCGTGTTTGGCGGGAAGGGCGTTTGTGGATTTTAATACTGGTATCCATGTTTTGTTGATTTTTAGTCCTTCTTCTATCCTATTGAAATTGTTTGGGTGCTTGTATATTTCCACCGCTTCCCGATATAACCGTGGGTAGTACTGTGAAGTTTTGTCCAGCATCTGTGTTTCTTCAAATAGTATTCGATGTTCTCCGCTTCCCAAAGCGTGTTCGGCAACGGCAGATTTGTCAATATGTCCTAAACGACAATGGCTTTTATGTTCATTTATCCTGGTGTTGGTGTGTCTTTTTGTGGTTCCCACATATACCATTCCACATGTGCATGGTATTCGGTATACTCCGGCCGTTGCTAATGGGTCGCGTTTGTCTTTTACCGATCTTAAACAATCCTTGATCTTCTTTGTAGGTCTGAAGATGGTCTTTATGTTGGCTTTCTTGAGTATTCGCCCAATTCTGTCCGTTACCCCCGATATATAGGGCAAGAACGCTTTCCCTTTACATTCTGTTTCTTCGTCCCTTCTTCTAGATACGTTGTTCATCGCCTTGTGTATTTCTCTTCTGGTGTACCCATTAGAGGTGAGCGCTTTTTCAATATAAAGAAGTTCACTTTGGAGATGTTGTGGTTCACAAATTCTCTTCGCCCTCTCTGCCAAAGTTTTGATGATACCTTGTTTTTGGCTAGGATGATGATTTGAGTTCCTGTTTAGGTATCTGTCTGTGTGTGTAGGTTTTCGATACACTTTATGTCCTAAGTGACCTTCCTTTCGATTTACTAATACATCCAGGAACGCTAGTTGTTGAGCTTTTTCTGTTTCCATCGTAAATTGAATATTTGGATGTAGTGTATTTATATAAGCCAGGAAATCGTTTAGTTTTTCTGCTCCGTGACCCCAAATCACAAAGGTGTCATCAACGTATCTGAACCATACCCTAGGCTTGTATGCTGAGTCCATTATCTTCTTCTCTAAATGCTCCATGAAAAGGTTGGCTACGACCGGGCTTAGTGGGCTTCCCATTGCTACTCCATCCATCTGTTCATAAATTTGGTCTTCCCATGAAAAGTATGTGGTAGTTAGGCAAATACGGTATAATTCCACCATATCCTTGGAAACTAGTCCCTCAATTAAATTCAGAACGTCGTCTAGGGGGACTCTTGTAAATAGGGAAACCACATCAAAACTAACAAGAATGTCAGATTCCTGCAACGATCGTAATGAAGACAGCCGACTACAAAACGAAAATACAAAATCTTCTAGATCCTGCGGTTTACAAGAAACTTAAAAAAGATCCCACAGCAGTCACCCTACGAAAAATCAACAGACTTATTAAATCTTCGTCCATACCAGAGGAGATAAAGCCAAGAATATGCAACAGCGAAGCAGTCCCACCACGCTTGTATGGCTTGCCGAAAATACACAAAGACGATGTACCTCTCCGCCCTATTGTGAGCTCCATAGGATCTCCGTCTTACAGCCTTGCAAAACATCTGGCCGATATTTTACAACCACATATAGGAAAAAACGATGCCTTTGTAAAAGACTCCGCCCATTTTATTGAGAAGATCAAAGGAACAACTTTGCAGGAATCTGACATTCTTGTTAGTTTTGATGTGGTTTCCCTATTTACAAGAGTCCCCCTAGACGACGTTCTGAATTTAATTGAGGGACTAGTTTCCAAGGATATGGTGGAATTATACCGTATTTGCCTAACTACCACATACTTTTCATGGGAAGACCAAATTTATGAACAGATGGATGGAGTAGCAATGGGAAGCCCACTAAGCCCGGTCGTAGCCAACCTTTTCATGGAGCATTTAGAGAAGAAGATAATGGACTCAGCATACAAGCCTAGGGTATGGTTCAGATACGTTGATGACACCTTTGTGATTTGGGGTCACGGAGCAGAAAAACTAAACGATTTCCTGGCTTATATAAATACACTACATCCAAATATTCAATTTACGATGGAAACAGAAAAAGCTCAACAACTAGCGTTCCTGGATGTATTAGTAAATCGAAAGGAAGGTCACTTAGGACATAAAGTGTATCGAAAACCTACACACACAGACAGATACCTAAACAGGAACTCAAATCATCATCCTAGCCAAAAACAAGGTATCATCAAAACTTTGGCAGAGAGGGCGAAGAGAATTTGTGAACCACAACATCTCCAAAGTGAACTTCTCTATATTGAAAAAGCGCTCACCTCTAATGGGTACACCAGAAGAGAAATACACAAGGCGATGAACAACGTATCTAGAAGAAGGGACGAAGAAACAGAATGTAAAGGGAAAGCGTTCTTGCCCTATATATCGGGGGTAACGGACAGAATTGGGCGAATACTCAAGAAAGCCAACATAAAGACCATCTTCAGACCTACAAAGAAGATCAAGGATTGTTTAAGATCGGTAAAAGACAAACGCGACCCATTAGCAACGGCCGGAGTATACCGAATACCATGCACATGTGGAATGGTATATGTGGGAACCACAAAAAGACACACCAACACCAGGATAAATGAACATAAAAGCCATTGTCGTTTAGGACATATCGACAAATCTGCCGTTGCCGAACACGCTTTGGGAAGCGGAGAACATCGAATACTATTTGAAGAAACACAGATGCTGGACAAAACTTCACAGTACTACCCACGGTTATATCGGGAAGCGGTGGAAATATACAAGCACCCAAACAATTTCAATAGGATAGAAGAAGGACTAAAAATCAACAAAACATGGATACCAGTATTAAAATCCACAAACGCCCTTCCCGCCAAACACGGAGATAGAAAAGCTACTATAAACAACGACACGCCCCCTCAAGCCGGAACCAGTGGAGGGGAGGCGAGTGGGAATTATAAATATTGCCTCCGTAGTACAACGCGTCGTCAGTTTCTGCTTACAAGCGAAGCATCAACATCTCCAGAAGATGCCAACCCCTAGTGTTGGCGAAACGTCGAGAACAAATCTCAACAGAAGACAACGGCCCAACAGCCCGAATAAACAGTTTAATAAGCCGTAAATAGAAATTAACAATTAATTATCAGACGAAATATAAAACTAAATATGAAAGTCCGTAAAAATAAAAGAGTAAAACAAAGTAAAATATTATAATCTTAATGAGAGCTATGCGCCTGTTTCTGTGAAACTAATCTTTCAAATCTAGGCTGTGTATTTGAGACACACAATTATATCATTTTCAAGTACGAGACGATTTCTAACTCTTGTTTTAATGGCAGTCATAGACGAGAAACTTAACTCACACAAATATGATGTTACAAATGGAACCAAACATTTTACAGCTTCACTCGCCAATTGGGGGTATTCCTGCATCTTTTCGATTCAAAATTGGTCCGAGTTCTGGGAAAAAAATTGGAGCTTCAACATTCCATCACTTGATATTTCAATAAGTTTTTCTTTCATGTTTATTGGTATTTCAACATGCTGAAAGGAATCGTCTAAAAACGGATTTAGTAACCATCTGCAACTGTCGTAACTGTTTTGAATTTCTTCGGGGAAATAATCACAGAGCTGTTGTTTTAAATTGAGCAAAGTAACATGCATGTCAGCAAAAACTTGTTCAAAATTGGTAGCACTGTAATTGGATACATTTTCCATAATTTCCTGAAGGCACTGGAATGAATCGAGTTGTTTTTTGCCAAGTGAGGTCGACCATAAATCGATTTTTCTTAGAAACGCCTTAATTTTATCTGTGGCTGTAATTATATTAATGTCGCGACCTTGTAAATTACTGTTCAAAATATTTAAGTGGTCGAAAATATCAGCAAGGAAACCTAGTTTCAGAAGCCAAATAGGATCGGAAAATTGATTTTCATATGGGGACTTCTCATCTTTCAAATACATTAAAAGCTCTGCTCTTAAGTGAAATACTCTTTTTAAGACGTTGCCCCTTGAAAGCCACCTTACTTCGGTGTGACCGAGAAGATTTTCAAATAAAGCACCCATGTCTTCGCAAATTTTTCTAAAAATACGGGTCTGCAAAGCTTTTCCTTTAATGGAATTTACAACATTAATGATGGTTTTCATAACACAGTCCATTTCAGGAAGTAAAACTTTGGACGTAAGAGCTTCTCGATGTAAAAAACAATGTCTCCATTTGGCATTAGGCATTATTTCTTGTAATTTGACGACAAGACCAGATTTATGTCCTGTCATAGCTTTAGCGCCATCTGTGCATATAGCAATACATTTACCCCAGTCAATATCATATTTACTTGTACGTTTCACAAAAGTGTCGAGTAAACATTTTCCAGTGGTATTGGTCTCCAACGGGGAACAAAATAAAATATCTTCTTGAATGCCATTATTTGTATCATATCTTACAAACGTAATGAATTGGGCACAGTTAGATATATCTGTGAATTCGTCCATTTGAAGAGAGAAGTACGTGCATTTATTAAGATTTTCCACAACTTGCGCTTGAATATCTTCTGCCATATCACTAATTCTTCTTTGGATAGTATTATTTGACAGAGGTATTGTAATTTTGCAGCCTCTCTTTCCCCACACATTATATGTACCATTTCAACAGCTGCTGGAAAAATCAGATTTTTAGCAATTGTGTGCGGATTACTAGTTTTGGCAACACGATAAGCAACTTTATAACTTGCTAATACATAATGCTTTTTCATTAGTTGTGGTTGTCAAGGGAAAACTGTCTTGCTGTTTGTAAAGGACGTTCAGCTTTCTTGCAAAGAATTCTACAGGCTTGTCTTTTTTCTGGATGTTTGCTATTTAAATGTCGAAGTAACTTTGATGGCTTCATGCTTTCTTTTGACAAGAATTGTCCACAAATATCACATTGTGGTTTATTTGAAATAAAGGTAAAACCATATTTAAGATATTCATCAATGTAGAATCTGTTTTTCTTTTTATTGCTGCTACTGCCACTTTCAGACGTAGATGGTTCTGCACTTCTTTTAAAAACTTAAAATCCATAATTTATAATTTATCGTAGACGTAAATACGTAAACGGGAATACGTAAGTCGTAAAATATTTACTCATTACCCAACACCGCGTTCGCCACCATAGGCTGTTTGGATTCGAACTGAGGTTTCGTTGCACATCGCCGCTTATATAAAGCCAAAACGAGGCTACGAGGACGTTCCAGAGTGCCATCTAGTAGCGAGCGCTTTCGCGATTATCATGGAAGAGTTTTGCGATGTAGACACAAGCTAATATGTCGCGGTGTACACTGGGCAGTTGACTTCTTATTATTTATTTTTATTGTAAATGCTATTCTGGCAGCAGTACCTACTACTAATTACTAGTGGGACAGATCGCAATCATTAAAATAATTGTATTAAAATAAAATAATTGTTTTTTATTTAAACTTAAACAGTAAAGTAAAATTAAATTTGAGAAACCATCAGATTATTGTAAATTAGGCACGCTATTTCTGTCAAATAATATTGAATAGATGAGTGGGGAGAAATTGGGGGGTCGCGAACAATTTTTTTAGCAAAAAGGGGTCGCGGATTAGATAAGTTTGGGAAACTCTGTACTAGTCAAATCCAGATAACAAAGCTCTATTATAAATGCAAAAAAATACCAAGAGAAAATAGCGATCACCAATTACGTGTAAAGTTAGGCAAACCTAAGATATATAAACCAATCACCAACCTTTGGAACGTTAAATATAATGACCGCTTTATATACAAAGACACACTAAAAGTAAACCTAATAAAAGTTGGATCTTCGAGAAGATATATCGTAAAACTAAAACCCGAAAACATCTTAAACTCCAATGATTAAAAACACCTTAAGCACGCTTAGTATATCCAGAGCTACTTAACTTATTGAGATGCTTTGTGTAGACAAAACAACATAACCACTGTACTGTGTAATGCCTTTATTCCAATGATGTTTACTCAGTGATAGCTACACTCTTATTAACGAAAAATACATTCTGTAGCCATAGCTAAACTAATAGCTCTTATAACAAGCTCTATCCGGCTTATAATAGCGTCCCCTTTTAATTACAACTACTAAAACCTTACATGATTGTTTTATACTTAACAATCAGGTTACATGTTACTGGATTTTACAGTGTTTAATGGATGAAACGTTACCGAGACGAAGAAAGTGACTTAGACTTAGAACCTGATGATTGATCTATTTTTTTTTTTCAAACAATAATCTGGAAAAAATAATGCAATATAATGATGAATTTGTTGGATATAACAAATACGATTCTAGAAAATCATAGTATTTATAAAAATACCGATTTAGATATATTTAATTAGATATATAATTTAACCATCTATTTTTAGTAACTGTATATAGATGGTTAAAATAAAAGTGACTCCCAAAATTATTAGGATTTATTTCTAACTAAACATATCAAGATTTCATTTATTTTTTTATATAAATCGTATATCCATAGATATTTGCCGGTTGGCCATATCTGAAAAAAAATTTAATTTCTTTTACACATATTCGTTTCAATAGTGAAGTTACTAGGAAAGCAAGAACAGAAATCGACAAATTTGTGACCATTAGAGAGGAATAGAATATACAATATTACATAGCATACAATAAAAAAAGCTCATATGGTACGGACATCTACTTTTTTCTTCTTTTGGTGCCTATTCATTTCGAATATTGGCGATCATTCTGGCTATAATTATTTTATTAACTGATGCTTCAAATAGATTTGTTGTTATTGTAGGGAACCATTTCCTCAGTTTTTTTAACCATGATATTCTTCTTTTCCCAATTCCTCGCTTTCCGAATTCTTTGCCTTAAAGGTTTTTTTTAATAATTTCTATTTAGTGCCAGTTCTTATTAGGTGTCCGAGATATTCTAACTTTCTCCTTTTAATCGTATACATCACTTCTCTTTCTTTCCCCATTCTTCGCAGTACACTCTCGTTGGTTACCTTGTCCGTCCATGATATCCTTAGAAATCTTTTTAAAGCCACATCTCGAAGGCTTTAAGTTTTTTCTCCATCGCTTCAGTGAGTGTCCAGGATTTAACTCCGTAGTATAATTTCGAGAAGATATAACATCGTAGGAGCCTTACTTTTATCCCCAGATTAAGGTTGTGGCTTCTAAAGAGTTTGGCCATGTTGTTGAATGTACTCCTAGCCTTCTCTATTCTACATTTTACTTCTTGTGAGTGATCCCATTGTTCGTTTACTGTTGTTCCAAGATAGGTAAACTGTTTTACTCGGTCCACTAGTGTATTCTTGATATGCAGTTGGACGTCTCTAATTTTATTTTTGCTGATGACCATAAATTTAGTTTTTGATATGTTTACTTGTCCAAATCTTTCACTTACTTCATTTACTTTGTTTATTAGTTGCTGTAAACTGTTTCAACTATCTGCAAAAATACCGGTGTCATCTGCATAGCGAATGTTGTTTAGGCGTTCTCCATTTAAAAGGATTCCATGTTCGCAATTTTCCATGGCTTCACTAAATATTTCCTCTGAATATAGTTTGAATAATATAGGTGAAAGTATAAATCCTATTTCATATAGCAACCAACAGAGTCATCATAGCCAGAATGATCGTCAACGATTGGAACGGACAGGCACCCTAAGAAGAAGGAATACATCCTTGTCTAACGCCTCGTAGAATCTGGATCGCTTCCGTCGATTCATCTCCAAGATTTGTTCTTATTGTGGCTGATTGTTTTCAGTATAAATTTTGTATTATACGCCGGTCTTTTGGCGCCGGTGTCAAATGCTTTTTGGTAGTCCACAAAGCAGGTGTAGATATCTCAAGTAATATCTCTGCATCTTTGGAATAATACCTGTAGACTAAACAGTGCATCTCTCGTCCTACGCCTTTCATAAATTTAAACTGTGTGTCTTGCATTCTCTCTTCACATAGCTTGTATATTCTGCGATTTATAATTAAAAAAAAATTCTTAATTCTTATTTACATGTTCTTGTTGACAGGTACAGCTTATTCGCTGTACATGTCAACGAATGGAATGGAAAATAATAGGCTAAAAATAAATTTGAAACACGTACTCGCATGGAGAGAAAGACAAAAGAGAGGAAGTTCAAAGAAAACATGGATGGTAAAAGTAAGAACATTGCTCCAAAGAACTTAGAAAAGAACAAGAGAACAACCGACATGAATAGAAATTGTTCATCGGGCGTTCTACACCGATTGTTTATAAAATGTTTAGCCTAACTGTTCAATATCTGTTCTTTTCTACGAAATATAGACCCGTCTTTATTTTTACAGGATATTGTTATAGGTCCGACTTTTGTACTACAACTGTTTATCTATTGGTAAAATATTTGATAGACTTTTCTAGTGTGATGATTAACTATTTTCTTCAGGTTATTTTAATACTGACCTTTCTTTTTCCTTCTAAAGTTCCTCTTTTGTACTCGTATAAGATTTTCATGTTCTTCTAGGGTTAGCTGCGTTGTGTAATGCTGAAATCTGTTATATGTTTTATTTATTTGCTGATTAATGGATTTTGCTCTTCATCGAACCAGTTAACATTTCCTAGCCCTATTAAGATTTTAAAAGATCTTTGCTGCGTGGTTTATTGTCTCCTTACATTTAGTCCAGTGTTCCTGACCTTTATGCATAGGATTTAAGTTTTCATCCAGTTTAAGTATTTTTGTACCGTGGCCGTTTTTGGAATTGGTTGTACAGGCTCTGAGTTTTGTTCTGGCGATTAAGTGATCCAAGTCTATATTAGCTCTTCTACATACTCTTACGTTCAATACGAGAGAGAAATGTCGAGTATCAATAAGTATATGGACAATTTGTTTTTTTTTGTGAAACCATCTGAAAATTTTTATGTGACTTTGTTTATGTTTTTGTGAGGAAATAAGTACTTCTTCTTCTAAATATGTCTATTTTCTAGAGATGGCGTTGGCGACCACCCGTCTTAGCCCCGTATTTATAGTCGGTACTCAAGCCCGTGCTTGAGCATGTGCTCCGCCAAGTCGAACTTACGTCAAAGTCATGCTCAAGTATTTGTTGTGTTCTATAAACGATACTTCGGGTATTCTCGTACAAGGTTGATCTCAAGCACGAAAAATTAGTACAGTAAAAGTAAGTTTCGAATAAATATCGAATAAAAAGAAGATTCTGTCAATTTTATCATAATTGTGACTAAACTTTTAGCGCCAAATTTAGTTTATGCTTTAGCCCGCGCAAAGTTGGTTTATAGTATAGTATACTTACTGAAATTTTGTGTTTGGTATTAATATTTTGTGTTTGAAATTAATATTGGATTAACTATTTTAAGGTATGTAATATATTATAAAAAATATTTATTCTAGAGAATTAATTTCCATTTTGTTACTGTGTCTGAGGCATAATTTTAGATGTTCAATATATGCTTACATGTATATTTGTTTTTGGATATATTTATATGTGTGTAATGCTTTACAATCATTATAATTATATTGTCTGTATAAGCCGTACGCTAAATAAATTGGTTATCTAAATTTTAGATGAGTGGAAATGGCATGAAATATGCACCTTACTCAACAAAGGAAAAAGTTCTCCTAATCCAGCTGGTAACTGAAAACGGTGTGGTAGAGAATAAAAGGACAGACGGTGCTTCGACAATGGAGAAAAAGATGGCTTGGGAGTTAATAACAAGAAATTATAACTGCCAGCCTGAGGTCAACAACATCAGGACCAGCGACCAGCTTCGAAAATTGTGGAACAACCTAAAACAAAGGTAGAATACTTTTATTAGTTTAAGCAAATGCTTAAGTATTGACCAATAATTTTTTTTATCATAGGAAACGCAAAGAAACAACAGCACTGCGTCACAGCATGTTAGCTACAGGTGGTGGTCCCCCGATAAAGCCAGAGTGTGATGCAGTGCTGGAGTTAGTTGAAGAGGCTGGTCCCAATATAGACGTCAGCATCGACTGTTCTTTTGATAGCACAGCAGTCTTTGAAAAAGGTAAATGTACTAAATTTGTAACTGTGCTTTACTCATAGTATAATTGTAGGCCAAAAACAGTTCAACCAGCTGGGAAGCTCAATAGCAGGACCATCAGTAGCCTCTGACCCCCCTCACTTCTTTCCCACTACAGAGTTCAAAGAAATGGACTTGTTATGTAAGTATGATGTAATAATTTTGAGCAGTCTTCCTGTACACTTAATAATAGTTTCAGGTAATACTTGTAGTGTGACACCTGCTGTTCATACAGAAGAGGATGATGATGATGTGCTTCAAAGTGGTAAGTGTTTTAAATGTAGTTAAAGCCATATGTACTTAACAATAATATCAATTTTAGCAAACACTCCTACTTCTAGTAGGGCACTGGGTGCTATACCACAAATATTGTCTGAAAATAAACAACGGTCCAAGAAAATGAGGGATACCATCAGACAGCAAGACGAGATTCACAGGATGAAAATGAAGATTTTGGAAGAAGATATGCTGAGGGCAAAAGCCTTAAGAGAAGCAGCTGAGAAGGAGAGGCAGAGAGCTACTGATGAAGCTGAATTAGCTTCATTGAAGTTAATAGACTATAAAAAAGGGTAATTATAGATTTTATCATGTTTGACTTGTTACTAGAATTTGGCTATAATTAATTGTATATTTTCAGGCGCTAGAAGATCTTTTTCCTTTGTTGGGTACTCTGCATTTTTAGAGAGAATGTTAGGAATAAGCCACAATATATTTATTTACATATTTTATTTACTGATTTTTTTCAATCTATATGACCAGAGGGCTGTTATCATAGATAGAAAATTGTGATTTATTTTCAGAAAATAAATCACAATTTTGTATTTTTGGTAACAATATCTGGTCATAGACATCAAAACATCAGTAACTATAACATATAAATAAACATTGTGGCTTATTCCCAACTGAAGATAGTGTTAACTCAGTCTTACACTGGCCTTTTCACTTTCGGAGCACTGAATGTCAGAGGAGGGTATGTTTTAGCAGGTAGGCATTTGACGTAGAATCAGCGACGAGAGGGCGTTTTAAAGTACCTCGGGAACTATCGCCGGGACTACGAAGAATGAATCCTGCACTAAGGTCAGTCAGGCGACGTACTGGACTGAGATGTCTTTTGAAGATTTCAGACCCCCCCTCTATAAAGACGAAAAAAAATTAAAAAAAAAAATATACTTTGTGTTGTAAAAACATTGGTTATTTTCTTTCTATTCTCCTTCCTGTTTATTTTATTTCTAGATAGTATTTAATGTAGATTTAAGGTTCTTAATATTTTAATTTCAGCTGGTAAGATATGGTTTTACCTTTTTATTTGTTGTATAGTCTTTTGTTTTTAGATTATGTATGTTTCTCTTTCAGTTTTTTTAAGTATTGATTGCTACATAGATCATATTTTTATGTTGTTTACTGAAAATTATTAAAATACTGAGTTTGCATAATTTTTAGTAAATTGCTGCCACTGCAATATATACATGTATATATACATATGTATATATATATATATATATATATATATATATATATATATATATATATATATATATATATATATATATATATTACATCATTTTTTTGTAATGTTCTAATTGTTTACAGTTTACTCCTGACGAAGCTATAAAATAAAATAATCTATTTTATATTGTATTTAATTATAACTGTATAATTTTTTAAATAAAGAATATTAATATTCTAAATTTGTATAATTTTTATTTGGTAAGGAAAGGTTTTATGAAAGGAATAAACACTTAATTAAAAGGAGGGAAACTCCTTGTACTCAGTAAAGACATACTTGCTTAAGTTGTCTGAGCATAGTGAGTGAAAAACCCTCATTTATTTTAAATTAAAACATAAAAAAATACATTTTTATAAATAAGACAAAAACATACTATATTTAACATAATATAAGTATTCAATAATGTATTCTCAAAATAAACAACTTTGAATTGAACTGAACAAAGATTAGATATAAGAAAGAAATAAAATAAAATATTGAAATTTTAAAAATAAAAAATTGGAAAAATAAATCATGAACAAAACGTGTAATCAAGCTAATGATAATCATTCTGACATTTTCAGAAATAAGATAAAACATACTACATCTAACATAATACAAATATTCAATAATGTATTATCAAACTAAACAAATGCCAATTGAAAAAAGCTTGTGTATAAGGAAGCAATGAAATAAACTATTGAAATTTTAAAAATAAAAAATTGGAAGAACAAATCATGAACAAAAAGTGTAATCAAGCTAATTATAATGATGCTGATATTTTGAGAAATAAGATAAAACATACTACAGCTAACATAATGCAAGTATTCAATAATGTATTCTCAAACTAAACAAACAAATGCCAATTGAACAAAGGTTAGATATAAGGAATACAATTAAATATTGAAATTTTAAAAATTAAAAGAACAAATCATGAATAAAAAGTGTTATCAAGCTAATGATGATGCTAACATATATCTACCTATAATAAGATAAGTATTCAATAATGTATTTTAATTCTTATGCAAAATATTGGTGAATAAAATGTCTCCTAAAATTTAAACCTCGTTCCACATCATTAACATTTCTATTTACTGGCACATCAATATTTTCTACAAAATCATCATCATTATTATTTTCTTGTAAACCTATATTATAAAGTACTGCTGTAGCACATATTATTGCAAGAGATGTATTTAATTTAGTTTGTAGACCTCGTTGAAGACAAGGAAACCATCTTTTCCAGGTTCCAAATAGCCTTTCAACAACAATTCTTGTTCTTATATGTGCACTATTATACCTATTTTCTTGATCATTACCTAAAAAGAGATATCCATCAAATAACCTATTTTTTAGCCAATTATCAATAAATACCTGGCTGTAATACTGGAGTAAGTAGATAGTGTCTGCATGCATATCCACTGTCACCTATTAATAATCCTGGAATTTCACCTCTTTCCATTCTAACTCGTAATGCAATTCGATCAAATATCAAGCTGTCATGACTTGATCCGGGATGTCGAACAACAATATCCATAATCTCTCTTCTAGGACCTGAAACAACCTGCAATTTATTTATATAATGAGGGCCTGGATAAGAAAGATCAATCTATACCTGCACATTTAATGAAAAAAAGCCTTTTCTATTACGAAATACTTCCCCATTATTACCACCTGGATTAGATATCTTGATGTGGGTGCAATCAATACACCCAGAAACATTTGGAAAATAGGCAACCTCATAAAAACTTGTTATATTCCTCCTAAATCCTTGTCCAGTATGGGGAAACCCTACAAAATCATTTAAACGTTGAGCTATTAATATTGATACCTTTTTAATGGTGTTGCTTATTGTCGATTGACTAATACCCCGCAAATCACCAGATACAACCTGAAAATTAGATGTAGCATAAAATCTTAAACAAATTAACAATTGTAATATTGGAGGTATTGGTAAACCACGATTGTCTGCTTTTCGTAGACCTTCAAATACCAGAGGCAGAATGGTATCTGCAACGGTATCTTTGTTGAAACGATACCGTTGACGAAATTCAACATCGCGGTAAAACTCCATGGGATTTTCCATATCACGAATATATCGTTTTGGTATACGTTCCGGCTGATTTCCTTCTTCAATATGATCAATAAACTCTAAAAATTCTTCAACTTCGTCATACATTTTTTATTGTAATGAGAAAAACAAAAAAAATATATTGGAAGCGAATCGGAAAACAAATTTAACAAATATAAACAACAAAAGTTAGGTTAGGATCCCGTGCTCAAGGCAGGTCGATCCGATGCTTGAGTACGAGCTGTCATTTCTGCGTACTCAAGCTCGATTTCGTACTTGAGAACGGTTTATAGAACACAAATTTCATTCAAGGTCGACCTCAAGCATCGACCGATACTTGAGCATCGACTATAAATATGGGCCTTAGTCTATTTACAGCAGCTATACATTTTCTTAATAACACCATGGTCGGATCTATCGCTAAATTATATAAATGTATAATATAATGCAAAATGTCATTCATCTTTAGGCAAATTGGGATATGCTACTGTATTTTATTTTTAATATAAAATAAATAATCTAGTCAAGGCAAGAATTTCCTTCCAAATGAAAGGAATCCATTATAATTCCTTCCCAAACTCGTTAAGGCCAATATCCTTAACGCAATTATTTGGTATCTAGAAAAAAGCTATTAACCACGTTCAATCAGGTTTTAGACGTAATCGAAGCACCACTAATAATTTAGTAATTCTGCAAAGAGAATCCACCAAACAGGACGTAATCGTAACAATTTTTGATATAAAAAGTACTTTCGATACAACATGTAAATCGTTTATCCTTTAAAAACTTGTAGAAAATAATCTCCCTCCGATTAAGAATGCTAAGGGGCTACGTATTTAACACGCTATTATACGGTGTAGAGGCCTGGACTCTCAAGCAGAACAATATAAAAATTATTGAAAGTTTCGAGATGTAGTGATACCGTCGAATGCTGAAGATAGGTTGGGTTGAAAGAGTTACAATTTTTAAAGTAATGCGAAGGATAGGATAAGACCCAGAAATTTTGTCAACGATCAAACGAAGAAAACTCGAATATCTGGGTGACCTGATGAGAGGACATAAATACACATTACTTTAAAATATAATGCAAGGAAAAATAGAAGGAAAACAAAATCCAGGCCATATAAGAATGTCATGGCTGCGTAATTTGAAAAAGTGGTTTGGCTGTACCACTAATGAACTCTTTAGGTCAGCTGTAAACAAGGTCAGGATAGCCTTGATGATTTCCAATCTCCAATAGGAGTGGCATAAGAAGAAGAAGAAGAAGAAGAAGAAAATAATCTTACGGGCAACGTATTATGCTTTATAAACAACTTTTTTAATAATAGAAATTTCAGAATCACAGTTAACGGAGTATTATTCGACAGATACGTCACTGAAAATGGTTTACTCCAAAGTTATACTTTGAGTTCTACCCTTTTTTACTAGCCATCAATGATATTTGCTCTCTTATTAAATGTTCCGTTAAATTTGCCATATACTCAGAAGACCTTATTGTATACTGCCAAAGAAAATCCACAGCTGCAATCTCATCCTTATCGCAAAATTCTATCGAGTCCCTTACTACACGGTCCGAGAGAACAGGCTTGAGGTTCTATATCTACAAATCTAAAATAATTAAATTCACCAAGGGGATACAATAGCTCAGAAATAGTCAAAACAACACTAAACAGAGTAAATTATTCATTGCAAATTTTTGGGACTAACTGTTGATAACAAACTCATCTAACGTCGTCAAATAGATGAAATAAAAGGCAGCTGTTTTAGATTTAAAATTAATCTGTTACAGACATTGTCCCACCATCAATGGGGTGTCAATGAAAGTGTACGACTCAAAATATATCGAGTTATAATCCGATATAAATTAAACTACGATTGTATAGTTTATTTGTCCGCATCCAATCATTTATTACACTCGTTAAAAACTGTGTTCACAACATTGCTCTCCGAATATGCTTAGAAGAATTTCGATCCAGTACCGCTGAAAGTCTCTATTGTGAATTTCATAAACTTCCCTTTTACTTCTAAGGCACCAACTACCCCTATCTTCTGCTATCAGAAGTTCATCAGATCGTACAAACTACAAAGATATTATGAATACATCCCACTACGATAAGGATCTTTATACCGATGCATCCCGAAACGCGCAGATGGAGTATTCTGTCGCTATTCTGTCAGTTAACTGTAAAATAGTATTAGGACAATACGGAATATCTCTCCGAACCTCTCAAATTTCCTTTTGACAATCATCAAAGTGAAGCACTGTGTATCGATTCCTTATCCGAAACTCATTCGTTTGCGATCCGCAATATCCGCAAATATTTTCAATTAACATCACTTAGTGTAAAAAATACTAGAATCAATCCATCTCCACACTTTTCAAGGAACTTCAATGATAATAATGGGTATCTTCTCATATCGGCTTCTAAGGAAATGAGATAGCTGACAGCGCTGCAAAAGAAGCATCTACATCCAACTAACCCATCTCCAACATACAGCGCCAAGAAGATATAAAATCAAAGTTCGAAAGGAATATTCAAGGCATGTGGCAAGAACTTTGGATCACCAAAGACACAAAGCTCAGATAAATACAACCTAATGTTAACAGCTATTTATCCCTAACATCCCTGAACAGAAAAGAGAAGATAACAATAAAATATTAAGAATAGGACACACACGTTTGACACACGGTCATTATTTATAATTATAGATAATTTTAATTTTAAATGTTATTTTATAAAAAAAGATTTTTATGTTTGAAATATTGTTTTATTTCTAAGTATACCTATATGAATAAAAGTAAATTACATAACAAGTAGTATTAGTAGTATAGTAGTTCTTATCCTAAGTAATGGAAAAACTTTTGTTGGACTACTTTTTTCGATGGTGTGTATGTGGGTTTATTTATTTATTAACAATCAAGTAAGCAGTGAAGGAGTTTTTTTTGACCGTGACATTTTTAACCTAAATTTAATTTAATTGTGAAATCAAAATCAAGTATTCCAAATTCTACGGGGAATTTATGTACCAAAAATGCAATCAACCCCTACTCAACAACAATGACATTTAAATGAAGATCCGAAAAACCGATATGAATGTTATTTACAGACATGTGTTACGATGGGGTGGTGGAACCTAGGACGATGCAGAGTCTGCTCTTTTTCTGTTGAGTTATTGGTCTCCAGGGAGGGGGACATTTATGAGATGTAATTATTTATTACGAGGATATCTTAACATGCTATTACTTTAAATAAATGGTTATATTATCGATTATTTAGAAAGAATAGTTACGTAATTCTGAACAGTAGTCATAACCTCAATAATATTTAATTTTATTAGAAGATGCAAACTTGAATCTTTAATTTTGGGGTCATGAGTTTAAACACATAAGTTTTGAAGTCATAAGTAGATTTAAACACGTATTTTAGACTATCTTTACATCGCAGTATTCTCATACAAAAATTATAGATTTGATTGATATCGGTTTATTACAATTAATCAATGTTATGACCAATGGAAATACAAGAAATAGATAGACAGATAGATAGACATTTACTGTTTTTAAAACGCCTTAAAAACAATGAACAGTGGAAAAAGCCCTGGACCTGACATGCTACAAATTCTAGATGAGAAGCCCATTGATGTTTTAGTGACACTCTTGAACCAAATTTATAGTTTAGGCGTATTACCCAAAGAGTGGTTAACGTCGATTTTTATTTTTCTCCCCAAAATGAAAAACGCAAGAGAATGCAGCGATTACCGCACCATTAGCTTGATGTCTCATGTGCTAAAGTTACTACTAAAAGTCATCAATAACCGAATATATTACAAACTGGACATAGACGTTAATGATACACAATTTGGTTTTCGCAAATGCCTAGGAACGCGTGAAGCTCTTTTTTCACTTAATATACTGATACAAAGATGCCTGGATGTCAATCAAGATATATACGCATGTTTTATTAACTATAGTATAGCATTAGATAAAGTACGACATGAACAATTAATGAATGTCCTGAAATCAAAGAAGATTGCCTACAACGACCTCAGGATCATATTTAATGTCTACTATAAACAGCGAGCAAAAGTACGTGTTAACGAACAGCTGTCAGAATAAATTGAAATTAGACGTGGAGTGAGACAGGGATGCGTATTGTCACCAATTCTTTTTAAACCCTACTCCGAAGAGATCCTGAAAAAAGCTCTTGAGGGTGAAACAACTTGAATAAAGGTAAATGGAGTTCCCATTAACAACATTAGATATGCGGACGACACTGTGATCTTAGCCGAAAATATTGAAGATCTTCAGAGACTGGTAACCAGAATAGCGGAGTATGGAAAAGAGTACGGTCTAACAATGAACGTCAAAAAGACGAAATTTATGAGAATATCGAAAACTTAAAGAAATAACGAGAATCTTCTAATAAACGGAACCAACATCGAATAAGTGGACAATTATGCATATCTGGGAACAATGATTAACTCCACAAAAGAGTAGTATGTAAAAGGGATTTAAAATTGGAACTAAGAGTTAGGATGGCGAGGTGCTATGTTGTTTTTACTTTGTTTTATGGAATGGAATCTTGGACCTTGAATGCGACATCAATGAAAAATCATCCAAGCTGTGGGTGTTTAAAAGAATTCTGAAAATATCGTGGACAGAACATGCCACAAACAAAGAGGTTCTGAGAAGGATTCTTAAAGAAACAGAAATTTTAAATATAATTAAAACAAGTGAATTGGAATATCTGGGACATATTACACGTGGAGAGAAATACACCTTGCTCCAACTAATTATGCAGGGAAAGGCATTAAGCATAGGGAGGCGTAGAATGTCATGGCTGCGCAACCTGAAAGAGTGGTACGGATGTACATCAAATAAACTTTTCAGAACAGCCGTCTCAAAAGTCCGAATAGCTATGATGATTGCCGACCTCCGCCGCGGAGATGGCAATTGAAGAAGAAGTTTTTAAAAACTACAGTTTTATAACAATGAGTTAAGAAAGTACAAATTATTACAACTAGTCTATCTATATGAAAGGCTAGGACGACAAATCACACCGTTTGTCCAGTAAGATAACTACGCCACCTAGGAAAGAAATTTGAGTACCAAATATAACTACCAACATCTGACATTTCAATCTTATTTTGTTCTTGAAAAGACACGTTTAATTAATAACACTAATAATATTAATTATATTTTATTATAAATTATAATAGAATTATTATTTTCGCAAAACTGCCAAAAATATTGATTGCAGTAATTTAAAAATAAGATTTAATAAATTAAATAATTTAAAGCTTTATGTTAGTTTAGATTTAAGCACCTAGCGCTACGTAGGAAAGACATGTGAAATACCAACTGACAGATAAAATTAATTAAAATTACCTGACAGACAAAAAGTGAAATATTTATTTGCCAAATAAAGTACTGAATAAAAAGTTATCTGGAAAATAATTTCTGTTTATTGTAATTCGTTATTATGTTGTAGGTTATCGCAAAATCAAAAATATAACCCAAATATTGTTGTTTATTTTGAATGAGACATATGGAACCGGCATTATAAGATTTAATGAAATCGGGGAGTATGATCAGTATGATGTTTAACGTTTATAAACTTAGTACATTTTAATTATTTGATATAAGGTTGAATGCTCGAATAAATGAACTTTGATAAAATCAAGGCAGATTTCGAGCCCAGTTTTATTAATTAAATCTTGCCCAAGTACTTTCGCTCACTAGAGCATCCTCAGGGGCATTTCGTCAATTTCGGGCTATCCAACAATCCCAGAATGTCATGAACATAAAATTAAACATAAAGATGAACATAACACTATACTAAACAAGGACAACCAGTTTAAAATTATTTAAAATAGTCGAAGCTACATTTTTGTCGGCAACATGAGAGAGAATGGTTCATTCATTCAAGTTGAAGGCCCCTTCGGAATGTGGACGTTGCGAAGAATGTTCCGTATACCATGGACAGATAGGGTGAGAAACGAGGAAGTCTTAAGAAAGGCAAATACTGAGATAAAACTACTCAATCTGATCCAGGTACGAAAAATTGGATACCTCGGCCATACTCTGAGAGGAAAAAAGTACCCAATCCCTCAACTAATCATCCAGGGAAAGACTGAAGGCAAGAGATGAGTAGGTCGCAAACAAATGTCGTGGCTACGGAACATAAAGAACTGGACAGGCATAAATAACACTGGCGATCTTTTGCATGCCGCAAAAGACAGACGTATTAAGATAATTCGCCAACGCACTATAGGTGCACTATAAGAATAAGGTCACTCAGCCGCCGAATCGACAAAATAAATGTTCTCCTCGCCGGCTAAGTGCCCGAAGGATCTGGCCACCGAGCTCACGCTTGTCCCATGTGACCTCGATGCTCAGGTTTCGCGACTGTAAATCCTTTGACCTGCCTAAGGTGCTGTTTTACCTACGGAGCGAAAGCCTGACGGTCGTCTTTATGTTTGTGCCTCAGAATTCAGTTAATGTGGTTGCATCGTTGGCATAACTGCTGTAAAAGAGGGTTGTTAGTAAAGGTTAAGATGAAATAATAATAAAAAGAAAGTAACAATGAGTGGGGTGTGCACTCCAAGGAGTATACGGCCATTACACACCACGTGTATATATTTTTTGGTTTTTATCATTTACAGTATAACTGGTTAGTGAAATAAAGCAACTAAATAAAAGAAATAATATAATATAGGGATTTTTTTGTTACTGCCTACGTTAGACCATCGCATGGCTATCTAATTATTTATTAATCTTCTGTCAACTCTCTTAATAATCTCCTGAGGTTATTGAATATCTCGTGTGCTCTTTCGTCCATTGTTTTCAGGAACCTATTTTGTTGTGAAGTCCTAAATACGTTCCTTAATGGAACGTACTTAGGAATATTCAGAACCCCCCTGATCATAAAGTTCTAGAGGGTTTGTATGCTTTACCTTATCTGTTGGTTTTACACGTATGTCCTCATGCTGCTGAGGCATATGTTAGGGTTGGCAAAATTATTTAGTTTGCCATCCCTATCTTTGTTTTAAATCTCAGTTTACTCTTTCAACCTATTAGTGATGAGAGTTGACTCCTGAGTGCTTTAGCTTTTGGCCGTTTGTTTAACGTGCTCTGTAAAGGTCAGTTTTTTATCCAACTTTATGCCTAGATATTTGGCTTGGTTTGATCATTCGATAGGGATATCGAATAGGGATAGTACACCATTTGGTTTGTCTTTGGTACATGATGGTCTGTGTGTCGTCAGGGTTGACGGCTATTTTTCACTGCACATACTACGCTTCAAGTTCATTGAATTCCCTTTGTAGCTAGATCTGGGTTAATACTGCTAGCAGCTATCGCTACATTGTCTACGTACAGGCTTGGCATCAAACTGGGTTCAGATGGTATGTCTGCCGTATATATGGTGTACAGGTATGTTCACAGTACCGCCCCTGTGGCACACCAGCTTCCATAGTCCCGACTTCGGACAGAATTTGCCCTATCCGAACTCTGAATCGGCTGTCATTTAGTTATAACGAGAAGAGAAAGGTCATCGCCTCGTTATAACCATACTGACTCATTTTATACAGCCGGCCTTCGTGCCATACTTTATCGAAAGCTTTACTGATATCTAGAAAGGCTGATGCTGTCTATTTCTTTTCATTAAATCCTTTCAAAACCTATTCTCTTAGTCTCAGAAACTGAAGTTCACATGAGTGTTCGGATGCATAAAAATTGATGTTTAAAAAGCCACTTAACTCATAAATATTAAATGAAATAAAAGCGAGAATATAGCAAGAAAAATTCAAATTTACTATATAAAAAAATGTAATTAAATTTAAACATTTTATTAAGTATAAATTTTTATATTCATTGATTTTAAAATTAACAATGTAAAACAAACTAGAGGTTTTTAAAATACGACTTTTAAATCTTATGTGCGTTTCTTGAAAAATAGTTAAATATTAATTAATAAAATTCGCCAAAAGTATATTTTTCAATTATTTCTATAATTAAAATCATATGGTAGGCGGCAAATTCAATTTCTCATCAGTAAAACAAAGCATTGTCGCAAAAACAAATGTAGGCGACGCGTCATTGAGGTGACGCAAAGGCACCGAGGGAGATTTTGGACTAGCGTCGTCACGCCAGATGCTTCTAAGCACAACCCCAAGTCGTCTGGGGACCAAAAATTAATGAGAATTCCTGTTATTGCTGACGAGATTTTGAGATTTTGAGGTTTTGATTCGGGGATCATCGCAAACATTTATACAGGGTACTGAATATGTCATCTCATTATTAATACCAATGACAAACTAATGAATTTCGGCAATTTTGTGGTTGGTGTATAAAATATGGACAAACACTCTAAAACAATTTTTAGATATTTAAATAATCAGTAATAAAGTAGATAATTTATTCAAAAATAAAAAGACTGCGTGTCATTGTAACTGAGGCAACTAGTTTCCGCTTATACAAATTTAGCTCATCATCAGATCCAACGCTAACTAATGATGGGCTGAATTTTTAGAACTCAACATTGATCGTGTCAGTTATATCAAAAACCAATTTTGAGTCTTTTTCTTTTTACCCTTGAAAAAAGACTCACATTTTTAAATTGCCAAAATAAGTTTTTTTTAAATAAAACTGTGCAATACTGAATAGTAACTAGTTTTAACAGTTATGAAATTATACTGGGGGATAATACGAATAGTTGGAGGATGACTATTAAATAAAAAAATTTAATTGACTACTTTTTATCTAAAATTACTAAATAGTTATTATAGAAAGCTTAAAGTGTCAATTTTAACTACTTTATATCCGAAAAAAACTTTGTGGTCCTCAGATAACTTTTATATATTAGTTCATTTTAATTTTTTTTTATTTAAACACAAAACCACATCAACCACGCAGGGTTATTAGTGGATATAACAAATACATGAAATATTACATTAAACAAAATTGAATAACTTGATGTCTTTTAAATAGCTTAACACTGTCGAAATTTTTTTGGTGAGAACTGTCTCGAGATCATCATCTGTGAATCCGTGGGATCTTCTTTTTTCCTTGAATGGAGGACAATCAAGCAGGATGTGTTTCACAGTCAGTGGGTTAGAGCAGCTGGAGCAGATGGTAGTGGTTCTTTTGTTATTAGGTATTTGTGTGTTAAGGCAGTATGGCCAATTCTTAAACGATTAATAATGACTTGGTTTATTCTGTTTAAAGGAGTCTCCAGGACATCAGTTATTTTTGGGCAAATTACATTTAATTTAGTACCTAATTTTTCCCAATAATATTGCCAAGTATTAATACAGTGGAGTTTAACCAGGTTTTTTAGATCGGTGTACGGATATGTCTTCAATTTTGCAGGATGTTTCTAGTTCATTCAACTTTTGTTAGCCAGTTGGTCTGCTTTTTCATTTCCGTAAATACCTGTATGTGAAGGAACCCAAATAAAAGCCGCTTCCTTTCCTAAATATCGAAATTTTTCTAGTTCGTTTTTATACTCTGTATAATAGGGTTGTTGGTATATATTTGTTTTACTGTACATGTTTTACTGTAAAGGGTTAACCGCACTGATCACTAATTGGGTGTTCTTCTTTTTTAAACACATGTTCATGGGAAAACTGGGTACGTCCAAGTCGTAAACAGGACATGATCATTTGCTTTCGTCTAGATACATCGGGTGGTTGCCATGGTCCAATTTTATTTTTTATTTCCTGAAGCTTTGATGATGTGAATTTTCATTTATTGTCCCAGATCTCGAAAATATGTTTCATAAAGTAGCTTTTTAGATCCATACTAACAAATTGGAGAGACATTTGGGTACTGTTATTATTTATGGCTTCTTTGGCATTTCGGTCGGCTGCTTCATTACCTGCTATTCCGACGTGTGATGGGACCCAGAGAAACTTGATACTTATATCTTTAGTATGTAATTTATTTAGTTCTTACTTTATTAGTAAAGCTAATGGATGCTGGGTGTATATTTTCTTGATTAGGTGTAATGATAACATTACATTTGTTTGTCACGATTAACATTTTGTTCACCTTATTCGCATTTGCATGTAGTAATGCTTGGTAGATTGCATAAAGTTTTCCTGTGAATACGGTTGCAGTATCTGGAATTCTATGTTTAAGAATCTCTGTGTTGTTAATTATTGTCATCACGACTCCCTTTTCAGTTTTAGACACGTCTGTGTAGTATACTGTGTAATCGGAATGAGAGTTAATTAGATCTGTGAAGTGTTGTATGATAAGATTGGGGTTAGTGCTATTTTTTTGGAATTGTAATAGATTACAGTGAGTACATTTTAATTTTTTATTTCATTCTTCACTTTTATTCGATTTTTAAAAAATATATAAATCAATCTTTACATATATCTTATAACATAAAACTTGATACTTTATTTATGTCTATAGTAATATATTGACGTTTCTTTCAGGACCCTGTATTCAGTGTACCTACATCTATAAGAGCTTTGTACCAAGTGGAGCTTGAGTTTTGCTTATTGAGGATTATCGCTCTTATTACTTCATACATATTTTAGGGCTAAGGGGATTTCATTGCGTCAAACGTAACGAGAAATTATTGTTTTTCTTGAAGTATATCAGTTTGATGTCACCAAATTGGAAATACGCCCCTTTTATATTATATTTGGCTTATCGAGGGCATTTTTGTTTTATCTTTATGTTAAATACAACTATATGGTGTTAATAATGTAATAACAGTAAATAATGACGATAATACTAAATACAGAAACGGTTTCGTGAACGGTTCTATATCAAATATTCTATTAAATATATTCCTTTTTACTGTTGTTTTTAAATTTTTAGCGGTATTAGTCTTCAAAGGTAGCAAACTGTTTATTATTTTACACTATATCCTGGAGCACAGATAATTACCAAAGTATTCAGTATTACGACTATTATGCGGTTGTAACTCCGTTATCTAAAATAAACATGGAGGATGGTATTTCGAATAGCAAAAATTTCAGTTCAAAAAGGTAATTTTCTTCAATCCAAAAAAAATAAATAAATGTCATCAAATATATCTTAACCCTTCATCTGTAACGTGTTTCGAAACCAAAATTCCTGTAACGTTGGGTCCCATGGACCGAAAAATTAATCTAACTTTAAAATTTCTTTTTTTTTTTTAATTTTCTAATAAATAACTAAAAAGTTTAAACATTTAACAATTAATTTTGTTAACGAATAACTTTTTGTGGGTAGGTTTTCTAGTATCTTGTTATAAAAAAAACTAATAATTGGTTTAATTACAGCGTCATTAAAAAAAATTTAAGGTAGGAATAAAAAAAGTTTTCTATTAATAAAAAGTAATATTTAAAGTTATAAATACTTATACTAACATTAAGCTACCGTCAAAAATAAACTGAAATAATACATCTACATTATGATCATGAAAACAGTCACCACACAGTCCATGCGAATGTTCTAGACAAACAAATCCGTTACAAACTTCAAACGTAAACCTAGTTTTACGATTTTTTTAGTTTTGCAATCCTTGCATCTTCCATGGGTTATATTTTGATTTAGTGGATCAGCTTAAACTTTGAGGCCAATAATTTCTTTTAGCCGTAATCGAAGAGCTCTTGAGAGGTTGTCTTGTTAGGCTCTTCGTAAAAGGTGTTCGTGGACTAATTTATACCCCAGCAGTTCCAGAAATACACGCCGCTTCATAGATGACTGAGTATGATTTTATAAATAATATAAGAGTTAATTGCCGGTAGGTTCATCAGTTCAGAAAATAAAACCAAAGGCCAACGTCGAATTGATCTTGCACAATTATATACCTCAGACATCTGATCAACAGTATCTACCCCCTCCCCTTTAGTTTTATTATAATCCACAATAATTTCTGGTTTACCTGTCTTTTTATCGATATTATCATCTCAATGCATTGTGGATAATAATACTATATTTTTGTTTTTACGTGGTACATAGGAAACTAGAGTATCTTTTTCTTAAAACCCAAAACCCAAACATGAACTATGTTCTGGTCGTTTCAGAGACGTTAGTTCTGCAGGAATTTGTGGTTTATTTTTTCTTATAGTTCCAAGAATGGTAAGTTTAAATTTCTGTAATAACTTTTTCGCTACAGCTAAACTAAAAAAAAATATCCATGGTAGTATTGCAATTAGAATTACGAAGTATCTAAACCATACAACTGACTAAAGATAAGTTCGAATTATCTACATAAAGCGAACCAATGGCTGCTTACCAAGATAAACTTCCAATTTATAAATGTAGTACAATTTAACATCAACTAGTGCATTTAATTCCATACCTGTCTAGTTTAGTAGGGTTGCAAACCCGAAATGGACAGTGCCCTCTAAATCCTGATAATATTTTATCATGTTAGGTGTGCTGATGGATGAAAATGTTTAGGAAGGTTTGAAACAGCGGCTTTAGGAAGGCGGCAAATTTATCAGTTTCTTTTCTTACTTATCTACTTCTTTTGCTATCGAAACAAATATGGTAAGAATGTGTGGTAACGAATTTGAAATCTTCGTTCAGGCTTGGTCAACCGGTAAATCTCCATGGACATGCCATTGGTGCGAAACAGATCTTGATAATTTTGAAGGCCACTTTTATTTGCATCGGGTATATATAGCAACCCTATAAATGGTTTTATTTCATTTAGAACCGTATCTTGTAGATTCTATTTTGTTTGGAATCATACTCTTTCGAAACAATAAACTCATTTGTATATTGTACTATTTCTTTTAAATAGTTTGGAAAGAAATATGACCATATTTTAGATTGTTTCTTAGCCCTTTTGATACCATCCTTTGGTCCAGATAAATGTGCTTTAAGATTATGCTGGCGAGTTTTAACATTTAGTTTTTCGCTAACATGCTTTTTCCGTCTGGATCCATTTTTGGCTATAAAACAAGGTACTCGATGTTTCGTAACAAACAGATTATTACTAACATCATTTTAATTATCAGTTAAATCATCTTCCGTGAATATATCTATAAAACGTTGCGTAAGCACAACACAACCATAAAATATTTTCTTCATCTGTAACGCTGCGTCAAATGGACTGATCGGTACAAATACTCAAAATACAATAACGGTTTAACAGCGGTTTATAGCTGTCTGGATACAATCTGCCACTTTCCGGGAAAACCTAAAATGGGAGGCCACTAAAAGACTGACTTGCTATGATGTCCATCGAAAAAACTTTACTTGGAGAAATATCCAACTTCAACAAAAAGGTGATGAAGTAGGTACCTATTTATTTTTGTTATATTTTTGAATCAGCGCCCCCCGAAAAAAATTATCACTGTCGCCACTGGGTATTACATTTTGATAAAATTAAATATGTACAATCTATAAATAAATAACTTTCTTAGTACACATAATTTAAAACACTGCCTTGTTCTCATTTAAAGAAAAAATCATTAACGTCCGTTTAACCTTTAAAACAATTCTTCCTGTCGGATGTAACATTTAAATGAAGACAACTTGTCAAATCAAAATAAGGTTAAGGGCACAGGTTTCATTAAGATGTCTCTAGTATCTACAGGAAATGGCTCCAATAATTACAATGTCACTGTCAGTGAACAAGAAAGTGGGACGGATCACCGGAAACTAAATATTTGTAAACAATAACAAATGGAACCGTTGTGTAATAAAGAGTAAAGTAACCACTTCTAAGAAATAATTAGTATGAATGTTATGCTGTTTGGAAAAATAGACGTATACTTGTAAGCGTATTACTTGTGTGGCAATAATAACTGACGAGATCAAAGACTTTCTGTTAATGTAGCATTATTGTCTTCCACATGTATACAGAAACCCAAAATTGTTCTCCTTCTTTTCTTCTTGAATTGCCGATTAGTAGAGAAATTTTAACTTTAGATACCACCGCACGAAATAATTCCTTATAATCCCAAGGCAGTAATAGAAGCTTTGACCAACCAAAGCATTGACAAACTGTACATAGAAGCTTTAGCAAATATATATAGACAAAGAAAAGCTAAGGTAAAAATTTATGAAAACACTCCAAAATTTCACACTACCAGAGGCGCCCGACAAGGAGACACAATATCAAAAAAGCTCTTTACTGCAACTCTACAAAATATACTTAGCAAAATGAACTGGCAGAACCAAGGAATATCCATAAGATTTGCAGACGACATTGCTAATAATTCTGCAGAACTACAAGAACTTATAAGAGGCTAAAAGCAGCTAGCAATGAAGTTGGCCTAAAATGAACTTAACAAAAACAAAAACCATGTACACGAGCTAGTGGATGTCCAAGATATAACTATAAAGAACACTGCACTTGAGACAGTAGACGAGTATGTATATCTGGGATAGTTAATACATAAATATGTCTCCTTACTTCCAGAAATCAACATAAGAATGAAACTAGCTAGGACATCTTTTGGTTGAGATGAAGTTATATTCAAATCGAAGATACCAATCCACCTGAAGAAAAAAGCATTCGATCAGTGTATACTACCAATCATGCCATACGGCTGCGAAAGTTGGACACTAAAGAAACAGATAATATCGAAACTCAGTCACTCAAAGGTCAATGAAGCGATGCATACAAGGTATAATAATGAGAGATCGAAAATCGAAAAAGAATAGAATCAGACAGAAAACCAAGGTTATTGATGTAATCCATAGAAAATGTATTTCTTCGTTACTCCCTGCTTTTGATGTTATTTTGACTCCCAAGTATTTGAACGTTTCAATTGATTTTATAGTTCCCATTTCAATTTGTGGGCTTTCTGATTTTTCTCCTGTAAATAAATACTGTAAGGTCCCACTTGGTGAACTCCTTCTTCAGTTTTTTAAGCATATATCGTTTGTCGCTCTCGTCTTCAGCTAGAATGGCATTTCACAAAAATTCGCAAATAATTAATTTATTGAGTCACGTGCTTAAGATATTTGTCACAATTAATCACATCAAAATATATAGCGAATGCGGGGCCAAATCATCGGATAAGCAGTTTGGATTTCGTAGTGGATTGTACCCCTACTTGAATAGGTTCTTAACCTTAACAGGGCGCGTCCCAATGGCTGATAGGGAACGTCCTACAGATATGTGGGACAGGTGTGGATAAGGCTTTACCAAATAAACACCCGCGGATCAACTGCGATCATGGCATAGGGCAGCAGCTATGGCATTACAGGATCGGAGCGGTAGAGAAAAATTACTTTATCGGTCTCATACTGAATAATCACAGGCGGTAGTTATGATTTAATCGGTTTTGATAGAAAAAAAAACGATTACCAGTAAAAGTAATCCCTCATTTGTAGGTCAACAGCTACGAGTAGAAGAACTAACATATGATAGGGCACTTCATTGCCCTGGGGCTAAGAAATTGACTCCAAAGGCGGAAGAGCTAAATTAGCCAACGGCATTGAGATGTGGAAAGCCACGGGATGACTACCACAGAGATCTACCACATTAGGACACAACAATGGCTGAAAATCCAAAACAAACGGCCCTCAGTCACGGACACACTTTAAGTGGAGACATGGTGCTAAGAATACCCCGGTCAGCCAATAATGTCCCAAAAGTTAAAAGGATCGGTACATGGAACATTCGAAGCATGTACCAAGCAGGCAAAGCAGCAAATAGTATTCAAGAAATAACTCGCCTGAACATAGATATTTTAGGATGCAGTAAAGTTCAATGGCAAATTCTGGAATAAGAATTATGTATAAATATTATATATATTATTCTGGACAGAACAAGAAATATAAATGGCGTAACGATAATAGTAAAAAGGGAAATAGCTAAAGCAGTAATAGGATTTACGCCCATACCAGAGAGAGTTGTGCTATTGAAAATTTACTCAAGTCCCTCTAATAAAAACATCATTCAGGTCTATGCACCGACATCAGAATATACTGAAGAAGACATAGAAAATTTCCATTAGACTTTAGAAGACTGTCTTAAACTGATCAAAAAACATAAACTTACTATTATCATGTCTACTCACTATTTTCAATGCCAAAATAGGACAAGGTACAGTCGAGAATGTCGTGGAGTTATATGGTCTTGGCATGAGAAACGAAAGAGGAGAAAGGCTGATTTAATTCTGCCAGGAGACGGATATGGTTATATCAAATACAATTTTTAAATTACACCCAAGAAGGCTATTATACATACAAAGCACGTATTATACAAACAAAAGGTTTAAAAATTCTATCACCTCAACAAAAACATATCCATGCGCAGATATCTTTTTAGATCATAGTATATTGGTTGCAAATATCAACATACATACAACTCAAAATAATTCATAAGAAAATGAGGCCCAAAATAGATATAAGACTACTAAAAGAAAAGGTACAGAACACCAGAAAACAACGCAATACAGGCATAGTTGTAGACATTGAAGGTCAGATTTATATATGCAAGAATTATTCGAAGATGCAGCACGAAGTCCAACTGTAATAAACAATCCCTATGGCCCAGAAATAATAAAGGAAGAAGTAACTATGGCCATTAAGCAGATTAAAGATTGGAAATCACCAGGACCTAATGAGGTGCATGGAGAAATTCTAAAGCTATTAGAGGCACACCAAATCACACCTCTTACGAAGCTATTCAATAACATCTACGAGACTGGTTACTTACCAAAGACCTGCTATATTATCAATATTTATTCCACTTCCTAAAAAAGCCAACGCTGGAAAATGTGAAAAACATAAATTGATTAGTTTGATGAGCCATGTACTTAAAGTACTCCTTACTATCATTCACTCGCGCATATACACCAAATTAGAAGAACACCTAAATGAAGTTTAATTTGGATTCAGAGTAGGACTCGGAACGAGGGAAGTACTTTTTAGTTTGTAAGTACTAATACACAGAATGCGTTTGATAGGGTTCAACATGGTAGGTTGTTCGAATATCTAAAAATGATTGGAATAGATAATAAATATCTCAGACTTTTACAACATCTATATTGGAATCAAGAAGTTTCTATTCTGGTAGACGGCAAAGAAACAGACAAAATTTGTATTCAAAGAGGTGTTAGACAGGGTTGTGTGTTGCCCCCAACTTTATTTAACGTTTACTCAGAAATAATTTTTAACGAAACCTTGGAAGGGCAATGTGGAGTTCGAATCGGGGGAGAAACTATTAACAACATCAGATATCCAGATGACACCGCGATCATGGCTGAAATTATCGAAGATCTTCAATTCCTTATAGATCGAGTCCCTAGAGAATGCTCTAATAACGAACTAAGCATAAATACAACAAAGACAAAGTTACTTGTGGTTAGTAAACAAGAACTAGGCACTATACAACTAATTGTCAATAATGAACCGATAACAAAAGTTAACCATTTTAAATACCTAGGATATTGGATAAACGAGGCACTTAATCCGGATAAAGAAATTAAAACTCGTATAGAAATTGCAAGAGGAGCATGTATGAAACTTAGGTCTATTCTGAGCAATTCTCAGCTGAACTTACAGCTGAGAATTCTTCTTTCTTCTTCAGTGCCTTATCCGGTCCGGATGTTGGCGATCATCAAGGCTATCATGGTTTTGCTGACTGCTCTGCGAAACAGCTCTGCTGAGGTCATCCCAAACCATTGTCGGAGATTTTTCAACCACGAGATACGACGGCGTCCCGGTCCTCTTCTGCCAAATACTTTACCCTGCATAACAAGTTGAAGAATTCGATATTTTTCTTCGTTCCGCATCACGTGGCCGAGGTACTCAAGCTTAAGTTGTTTAATTAAATTAAGCACTTCTTTTTCTTTTGTCATGCGCTGTAGGACCTCAACGTTGGTGACATGGTCCACATAAGATATTTTTAGTATCCTTCTGTATATCCACATCTCGAAGGCTTCGATTCGTTTTTCAGTGGCTTGCGTTAGTGTCCAGGCTTCAACTCCATATAGTAACACTGGAAGAACGTAGCACCTCACTATCCGCATCTTGGTTCCCAAACTGAGATCACTGCAGCACAGCAAGGATCTCAACTTAATAAATGTAGACCGTGCCATTTCAATTCTGGATCTAATCTCTTGAGCGTAGTCCCATTGTACGTTGAGGGTAGTTCCGAGGTAAGTGAATCTGTTGACTCTCTGGATCTCTTCGCTACTTGCCATTAGTGCCCCGGGATCTAAATTTGTACGGCTGACAACCATGAATTTAGTTTTCTTAATATTGAGGTTCAGTCCGTATGTTACGCTTACAGTTCGCACTCGGTCTAATAAGGCCTGCAGATCGTTTAGGCTGGTTGCTAGTAATACAGTGTCATCGGCGTAGCGGATATTATTGATGTATTCACCGTTCACTCGGATTCCCATGTCTAGGTTTGTGAGGGCTTCTTTAAAAATCTCCTCAGAGTATATATTGAAAAGAGTCGGCGATAGCACACATCCTTGCCTTACTCCTCGCATGATCTTCACTTGGTTGGTCAGCTGGTCTTCGACCTTGACTTGAGCACGCTGGTTCCAGTATAAATTCATGATGATCCGAATGTCCTTCTCATCCAATCCTACTCTTTGTAGTGCGGTGACCATCTTCTGGTGCTGACAACGGTCAAATGCCTTGGCGTAGTCAATAAAACAAATATAGACATCACAACTGACATCGCGGCATCTCTGAAGTAGGACTTGTAAGGTAAAAATTGCTTCACGTGTACCCATAGAATTGCGGAATCCGAATTGCATTTCACCGACATTTTCTTCGCATTTCTTGTAAATTCTGGCATGTATGATTTTAAGAAAAATTTTAAGTGCATGACTCATAAGACTGATAGTTCGGAAATCTTCGCACGTTTTCGCAGATCGTTTTTTTGGTAGCCTTACAAATGTTGACAATAGCCATTCCTCTGGGATATTACCTGAATCGTATATGGCGTTGAACAGTTCAGTTAACTCCTTCGTGCTCACTTCACTCATCACCTTAATAAGTTCAACGGATATTTCGTCCGGACCTGTAGCCTTACCATTCTTAGACTGTTTTAAAGCAGCCTTTACCTCGCTTTCTAGAATTGACGGCCCTGTCAATTTCAGAAAAGTTCTTCGATATATATTTTCCAGGTAACTCGATTAGTTTACATTTTTCTTGCGTCCATGTCTCCTTGGCTCTTCGTATTTCTTTTTTAATTGTCTGGTTGGTTTCTTGGTATTTCTTCGTGTCCCTGTTTTTCAGTAATCTTCTTTGTTCCATCATCTGCAGAATGTCATCAGTCATCCATTCTTTATTTCAAACAGAGAAGTCTTGAACAGAGTAGGTCAAGGTAAAGGCGACTTAATAAAGATGATAAAAAAGAGACAACTCGAATATCTGGAGCATATAATGAGAGGAAGCACATATTGCAGTTAATACTTAACGGAAAGATTGACGAAAAAAGAGGAATTGGTAGAAAGAAATACTTATGGCTTCGAAACCTTCGTCAATGGACTGTGTTATCAGCAGATGAATTATTACATGCCGCGCAAGATCGAGAACGATACCGGCAAATCGTCATGGAAGCTACCTACGCCTAAAACTTGGGCAGGGTACTCAAAGAAGAAGAATACAGACAGCCAGGGATGTCAACCGCGCTGTGTTTGCATGTTTTGAAGGCATTTGATAAAGTCCCACATGGGAAACTAATCGATATCCTTAAAACATCAGGACTCGATGGTAAGGATATATGACTGATCTCAAACCTATATCTCCAACAAAAAGCAACAGTGCAATTGGAAAAATCTATATATATATATATATATATATATATATATATATATATATATATATATATATATATATATATATATATATACATATATATATATATATATATATATATATATATATATATATATATATATATATATATATATATATATATATATATATATATAAAACAATAATAAAACATTTCGAATATACATCTGGATTTCTCCATATCACTGAAATGTTAGTTTTATGTTCAATTCGAATTCATTTCGATGTTAATGACTAAATCATAGATAGCAATGGAGAGAAAAGAGGCTTATAAAAACGTCACGTTTTCTCCATATTTTTCCATTACATTATCTATATATGACTTCGAAGTAAATCAGCGTTATCAAAAGCAAGAGAGGCGGATCCGGTGTAAACGAGAAATAACTGCCACTACGTGACATAAAGTCTGATGCAATTTCCAGGCCTTCTTTAATGTCATTCATCTCTTAATTTCGAATGGAGGAGGTTATTTTTTGGAAGCTTTCAGATTTTGATAATACATGACTTATAAAGATTTACTTGTTTCTGCGTATTTTTTTTATGTTAAAAAATGTCAGTCGACATGTTTGTATTTGATGTTATTGTTAAGACTAAATTATTATTCCAAAGTTCATTTTCAGACTAAAATTTACAATACACAATATTACAATATACAACGGAATTTATTAGATGTAATTAGATTAGCGTACGTTGGTATCTAGAAGATATTTTGTTACATTGTGTTTGTTCCTTGAAATTTTTTTGTTTATCGCGCGCTTTATTAGATTCTGCTGATTTTCGTTTCTGGAATATTGAAACATTCGTTTATTTGTGAACATTCAAGACTACTGTAAAGATGTCTCGACGTGGACTATCAAAACTTGAACTTCGTGAGTAAATACGAAAAATAGAAGGAATTTTGGGAGGCGCATCTCAATTTAAAGAAAATAATTAGTCAGAGGTGAACAATACGGACCACAACAAAATAGTTATTCAAGTGATCAGTAAGTTTTTATAATCAAACCAAATATAGGGTTGTTGTAATGGACCAAATGGCGGGTCTTTATACTACAAAAGTTTCTTCAAGACGATGGCCAATCCAGGATGTTTTATAACATTCAGAAAGATTTCCGCGGTTCGTACAATTAAATCTCAACCTAAGATTCATACTATCTAAAAAAAAATTAATATTAAACTCAACAGTCTTCCGGGTTTAATCGCGTCGAATATCACTGCACCGAGCTTTCGAAATCCTCTCTGATGTCTTCTTCTGAGCTTTCTAAGTCTTAATCTCCCGAGCCCTCAGACACTACTACACTAATCACTAATCAATGCATAACTGCTACCGGGAACAGCGGACAGGGATTGGCGCGAGTATTGCCGCGGGGTATGCGAACATTTCTGACGGTAGGATTTTGATTGGCGGGTGGAGTGGACGATATTTTCTTTATAAGAGGTCCCCATGTCTAAGGTAACCGAATGCTGTCATCTCTTTTATTGATACTCTTTATATTCTTAACGCAGTTCTTCCCGAGAACTATATATATATATATATATATATATATATATATATATATATATATATATAAACAATTTTAATTTTTAAAATGTGTAATATATGTCTGAATTATCAATATGAATAAGTCAGATAAAGTGAAATTATTAGAAGAATTTTTTACCAAGTAACAAAAGAAAAATTTGTTTAATTTATTAATGTTTAATTAATTAATTTTGTTAAATTAATGTTTTATATTTTATGAATTCCGAAGTGGAAATTAAAATGTCAAAATAAACTGATAAGTAAAATTGTAGCTTATTCCCAATAAAAATAGTAAATATGAAAAAGTGCTGCATTTTTTCACTATGTTGCCCATGCCTTGGAAAACTTTGTCGACTGCACGACTAAGATCTAAAGTCTAAAGTTTAACAGTAAAATTATTTGAATGTAAATGATGTATCCCATTTTTATTCACTATAGTGTACCTTTTAGTTTTACGTAAGTGCCCTTAGGTATTGGGGCACTATGCAATACGCTATGATTGAAAAGTCATTTCATATTTACTCATTTCGCGTAATGATATCATTATTAAATATTTGTATATCTAATCACGCACAGCCTAGATTTATTTCCTTTGTTATGACAAAGCTATAGCTATATTCTTCGTTAATATATCTGTAATTAGTTCTGTCATCTGGCTTTTATTATTAAATACAATTTATTTGATATAATCCTAGCTTTATATAAATACCGCACAAAACAATATCTCGAGTATTAAATTGATGGTGTATGTAGTCAATTTCGCCGGTCATATAAGTGAAAGTTAATCACCTAATCTAAATCAATATTTATCGACGTACTCCACAATCACTTAACTACAGAGTGTCTGCAATATGCCCTTAAAAGCATTAACGAATTCCCGAGCATATTATTTTTTTAGCAATTATCTTCGTTTTGTTAGTATATGAGCTTATGCATATTAGATATTAACTGATCAGTTTATGCACATATGTATATCTATACATATATGTACCTATTTTTTTGTATATTGGTATATTTTTCATATTAGTAATCAAATTCCACTACATTCTAACGACGAATTGGCGACAGAGTTGGTTTTATTTAACAAAATAAGAGCTGCTTCTTTTATTTATGTCATTTTACCATAATATGTGTCCCTTATAACTATAAACCAATTGTTGAATTGTATGTTTATGTTCCCATACATATCTGAGAACTATTAAATTCTCTATTTTTGAAATAAGATCAATGTTCGCTTATTCTAACATTTACTGGCCTCGAAGTTTCACCTAAATAAATAAAATATTTTGTTATTTTGTTCCTTGATCTATTTGATTTTAATTTTACAAACAAAAGGCAGATATCGAGTATAGATATTTTATTTAGTCTTACCCAAGTACTTTCGCGCTGAGGGCGAAAGTACTTGGGAGTATCCGTGACTAAGAGGGCTTCGGGGGCATCTGAAATAAGCCAAAAGCGTTTTTCACGTGAAAGAAAAGTATTAAACTTCGACAAAAACTCTAAGTTGATGGTTGATAAAAAAAATAAGGTGCGTAGAAATATGATCGCACAAAAAAATGTAAACATGATATTTGTCTTTCAATTCTAAAATGAAAATAGGGCATAGAATTATAATAATACACATACTACACTTTCAAGGCGTTACGCTATCCGTCTACAAGGTTAGATTTATAGTTAACGTAAACGTTTTACTGAAATAATAAAAAAAATAATAAAATATAGTCAGTGTCCGGTCTTATACCTACTGATGGGGCAATATCGAACAGAAGATCAAAATTGTACAGAACATCCATTTGTCCCAATACGGTGTAAGTTCAAATTCCGTTCTTATATTACGATTACGATGGTAGTAATTTAGTATTTGTATTTAAGTAAGTATATAACATGAAATAACGTATTGCTTAGTAGCAAAACTAGACATAACGGAAAGACTCAATATAATTAAATATAGGGTAAGTCCGGGAGAGTTGGACCACATTTCTTTGGACGCTCACTAAAATTATATTTGTCAACTTATTAACATTATTATTTAAGCGTTTGGTAAAGAATTTAGTTTTATACCCTTAAGAGTTTACTTTTTAATTGAATATTATTAATAAAGGCTACATTGTATTTGTTCCAAAACTTTGCATGGTCCATCTCACCCGGTCGTGTCTGGGTGAGATGGACCAAGGGTAAAAAGTAGGATCAATGACTACAAACCAAGTATAAAGTTAAAAATATGTATATTTTACAAAATAATAAATAATAACTAAATATAAAAACCAACAAGTCTATTATTTTGCTTTCTTGGACACAATATTCCTATTAATGGGAAACTTCCCTTTTTGTGACATTATTTCCCTGGTACCGCAAAAGTCACATTTTACTTCAAATCCTTACTAGAGCAACCTTCATGAAACCACCGAGAACACTGTACACACTTCACGCAGTCTTTTTTTTTGTAGTTTCATTGTTTCATTTCATCCCACACAATCATCTTCATCCCATTCTTCTATTGACATACCGTCATCTTGGACTAGATCTGCATGATCATAGCTTTCTGAGTCTGAACTTTCAAACTGTGTCACTTGGCCAGATGGTTCCTTTTTTGGCTTGAGAAACTTCTTTTTTTATTTAATTTTTTTTTCTCAGTTGATCTTGTTTCTTTTTCTTTTTTTGTTTATCTCCCATTGCTTGCTCAACTGCCTTCCTTTTTACAACAGCAATGTTCTGAGCTGAATTTAATACTTTTGAAACAGTCGTTAAACATCTTTTAACGGTTACTTTCTGCGTGAGAGAAGGGACGGGTGATATATGTTCTAGAAGTTTAGAAGGAGTCATTTTTGACGATGTAAGGTTACTAGAAGTACTGGAGATACTAGCAAGATTAAATTGAATTCTTGGTACTGCACAGGAGACAGAAGAATCAACAGTGTCACTTAACAGTGTTACTACGTTAAAAAACTTTTGGATTACTATAACAGACATTGGGTCTGTTGAATAAAAATAAGTGTTACCTTAAAAGTAGTAACTTTTAAGCACAAGCTAATACTTATAAGGATAAGATATTACTTATTTTTATTTGAATAAAAGTAAGTGTTTTCTTATAAGGTAGTACTGGAAAAATAATCTGAAAAGGGATAAAAATATGACTGGTAACAAAAAAATTAAATTGCGCGAGTGGGAAAAATAATTTCTGGATATATTGAATTTTGAAAAAAATCCAGTATTCACGAAAATTCCAGGGGGATGTTCCATTGGAACTAACAATGGAGAACCGAACAATCTAGAAAATACTGGATCAGCTAGTACCAATTCACAAATACCCTCATCTATAGGAACGCTGAAAAAACGCCCAAAGAACAAGAAATTTAAGTTAGAGACCGATGAAACGGAAAGTTTATCAACACAAAAGTTGCAACGACTTGTTCTTTTTGAACAATTAAATGTTGCTAGACTTCAAGCGCAAAGGGAAAAACTTCTGATAGAAAAATTGACAAATGTTTTGCCATATCGAATTCCTGAAGATAGTTTTGGAGCAGAAGTGGTTAATAATCGCATCGTATCAGAACTACGAGAATACATATACTTGTAATGTATTTGTAATTTCCAAATATGTACTGCCATTTTTAATGTATTTGTAATTTCCATATATGTACTGCAATTTTTAGTTTCACATTTTTGTTTTCTTATCTTTGTATTAAAAGTTTCACTGTATTAAATAGGTATCAAAACAAAAAATACTTGTTTTATATTGTAGTGTCTATGGCACAAAAATTGACAATGATATTTAAGTAAACAAATTAAAAACAACGTTAGAAAATTACAAAATCAAGTAAAATATTGTTTTTAAATATTATTGTTAAATATTGTTTCCACTATTAATTGGCGTTTTGCAGCTCCTCTTTGACGAATGATATCTACTTCTGCTTCATTGTAATGTACATCATGGAGGTCCTGTGGGTTTTCCCGTTCATTTTCGGATAACTCAAAATCGTCCCGTAGATATTTGCAAATATTATGCAAAACAGCACAACAAACAATGATCTTTGGAACTTTTGCCAAAAATACTCCTACTTTAGACCCTAATATAGGAAATCTCTGCTTTAGCTGCCCAAATACTCTTTCAATTATCACCCTTTCTCTGGAATGAGTGATATTAAATAATTCCTCGCTTCTGTTTTGGGGATTTTTGAATGGTCATAATAACCATGGAGAAATTCCATATCCACTATCTCCGAGGAGGCAAAAATTGCCTCTAAAGCTATGTATAACTTGATAAATCGAACTTTGTTTCCAAATCCTCGAATCGTGAACACTTCCGGGCCACTGAGTGTCCACACTTGTAATCACTTCATTTGCATCACACCTTATTTGTACATTTATGCTAGGAAAACCTTTTCTATTAATAAATTAGTCACCAAATTCTGAAGGTTTTTTAATTTGAACATGGGTACAATCCAGTGCGCCAATAACGGTAGGTATTTGGAATCGATTTGTCCACTTTGTCCTTGCTTCTTCCATACCTTCCAGGTCAGACGGAAACTTTATCCACTGATGTGATTTCTCAAAAATTCTGTCCGCAACATTATTTATGGTTTTACATACAGTCGTATGGTGAACGCCGAAATCTTCAGCAATACCTGGTTGAAATCCAGTAGCACTAACGTATCGCAGAAAAATCTCCATCCTTTGTCGAGAGCTAAGGGCACCTCCTCTGGTTTCATCTAGCTGTGGCAAAAAATAATTTGATAGAAAGTCTATACTTTCGCTTTCAAAACGCAATAGAACCTTAGACTTGCTGGGACTTACGTTTTTTCTTTTCATATAGTGTTTATGTTTACGAACATATATAAAGTCAGCCATAATTATAATAATCGAAAAATGTTTAGAACTACCACTCTACTAGTGTAAGTATGCATAAACTACTGGCGTAAGTATTCATTTGAGATTCCTTAACAAATATTAAGGTATTACTTACTAATTGTAGAATATCCTTCTTTTTATTCAATTAAAAAGAAGTAATAACTGGAAAAAATTTTGTGTAACCTTATACATTCAGTAACTACTTGAAAATAAAAGAGATTACTTATTGCTCTAAGTAAACTCTTTTACATAAAGTAATTACTGTTCTTTAATTCAATTCTTCTTCTTCTTCTTCAGCCTTCATTCATCCATTGTTGGACATAGGCCTCCTCCAATTGTTTCCACGCTTCCCTATCTTTTGCAATTCTCATCCACTGCTTTCCAGCTACAGCTGTTATATCGTCTATCCATCTCTTTTTGGGTCTTCCCACGCTTCTTTTTGTTTCTCGAGGTCTCCAGAATGTCACTTTATGAGACCATCTGTTGGTGTCTTGTCTTGCTACATGTGCTACCCATTGCCATCTCAATGTCGCTATTTTTTCCATGATGTCGGTTACTTTAGTTCTTCGACGTATTTCGGTGTTAGGAATTTTGTCTCTGAGGCTTATATTTAACATGGCCCTCTCCATGGCCCGTTGAGTTACTCTTAATTGTTCTGCCATTTTTCTTGTTATTGCCATAGTTTCCAATCCATAAGTTGCAACTGGTAGTATACAAGTGTCATAGGTTTTTCGTTTTAAGTGCATTGGGATTTTTCTGTCTTTTAAAATGAAGCTCAACTTCCCAAAAGCAGCCCATGATAATTGTGTCCTTCTTTTAATTTCTAGGGTTTGATTTTCCTTTTCGTTTTTAATTGCATGTCCTAGATATATATATTGTTCAACCTTTTCTACATTGATGTTATCTATCGTGATGTTTTCTAGGCTGTTGCTTAATATCTTTGTTTTGTCGAGATTCATTTTTAATCCTATTTGATTTGATTTGTGATTTAAATCTTGTAGCATTGATTTTAGTTCATGGATATCTGTGCTTATTAGTACTATGTCGTCTGCGAAACGCAAATGGTTAAGATATACTCCATCTATTTTTAATCCCTTTTCGACCCAATTTAGTTTTTTGAAGACATTTTCTAATGCCAGAGTAAATAACTTGGGTGAGATGGTGTCACCCTGTCTCACGCCTTTGCCAAGGTCTATTTTCATAGTTTCCAGATCATCATCTATTTTTACGTGAAAAGTAGCATCATCGTATATATTCTTAAGGAGGGCAGCATATCTTGAATCTACTCTGGCGTCGTCCAGTGCTGTTAAGAAAGCCCATTTCTCGATACTGTCGAATGCTTTGTGATAGTCGACAAATGCCAGATGTAGTGGTATGTTGTACTCTATTGTTTTTTCAATAACTGTCCGGATTGTTTGCAAGTGATCGATAGTGCTAAAACCCTTACGAAAGCCTGCTTGCTCCACCGGTTGGTATGCATCTAGCTTAGCTGTCAATCTATTTGTTATTATTCGAGTTAGTAGTTTGTAAAGGTGTGACAACAAGCTTATTGGTCGGTAGTTTTCTATATTTGCGGCGTCTCCTTTTTTATGGAGTAGAATGACTTCCGCATTTTTCCATGCTTTTGGTATTTGTCCTTCCAATAGGCATTTATTCAGTAATGCTCTCATTGCCTCTTCTAATGCAGTGCCTCCCATTTTTAGCATCTCTGAAGTAATTTTATCTTCTCCTGGTGTTTTCCCATTTTTCATTTGTTTTAGGGCGGCTCTAATTTCTGATGTTATTATTTCAGGGAGATCCTCTGAGCCCACATTTAAGATATGTTTTGTTGGTATACGGGGGTTTGGAATAGTAGAAGTATACAGCTTAATTCAATTAATATTAAGTAAATACTTAAATACGAGGAAGTAAAAGCAAATACTTATTTTTATTCAATAGACCCAATGACGTTTTTCTCGACAAATATTAACAACAACACCACACAACTAACAGCATGTCTTCACTGTAACTGAAGCGAACTTACCCGGACTTACCCTATGCTTATTAAATACATATATGCTTAAATAACTACAAGATAAAATTTAATTTCTGGTGAAACTTAAAAAACACAAAATTAATATTTTTAGCACAAATTTATGCTAGAAAATGAATTATTGAAAGTCATATATGAACCTCGACGATCTTCTTAGGTTCTGGTACAATCATTACAATTACGTATTTTGTTACAGTATCTTCGTCGGGTTGCTCAAGCCAAAAAAAAAACTGAACACTGTTATGCTTATGTTTTAAGCATTTTACAAGCTATTCATTATTCAATATCTTTTTATCATCACTTGGTTCAGCTTCTAATATGTCAGCAATATCACTTTCAGCTATATTTTTGCCTCCAGGAATTGCAGCAATGTGGTTAACAGCATTTTTTGCGTATTGCCATCGCTTCCAGACATCAGGGTGAAATTGAAAATGGGTTGTAGTGCTATAGTAAAGTAGAAGAATAAGTGTTTATTCAACGTTTGGATAACCATACAAGTAAACGTTAGTGATTATAGTATAGGGTGTACATGGTCTTGCTGATTTTAAGTGTCGGTGGAATTTTACAATTTATTGGAGTGTTATGTATGGTTCTCATGTACGCATGTACTTGGCAACATTGCACTTGGTAAACGGAACCACAAGTGACAGCTGTGACATGACAACCAGATATGGACAACACACTTAGGTTATGGACTCCATGTGAACAAGAATAATAATGTTAATTTATATATCCTTATAAAGCTAAAACGTATCGTAAGTAGCTTTATGTCATATTATGTCCCACAGTCCTAAAGAGGCGTACATTACACGAAGTAATCTCTAATAATGACAAAAGAAACAAATTTTTGTTTTTCATTTTCCCCCAAAAACTATGACCCATAAAGGAAAACATTGAATCAGTGTTTCTTGACCATATTACTGCCATAAAAAAATTTGTTCTTTACCCCAATCCCCCTGACTAAAAGCTTGATTTCCATTTCTACGTATAATTGGTTAATTAAATCGTGTATACGTAATCGTCGTGGTGGATATTAAAAGAAAACTCGCTAATTCAACAACACACAAAAACGCTTAATATAATATTAATTTGAAAACACGGTTTTAGCCATAAGGCGCTATACTTGTGCTTTGGTTCTCGTGAAGTGGTCTGTAATCATTGCACTTTCGTTTAGAGACCGCTTTGTCGGGTTCAACTTGGCACTTTAGCTCGACATAGAACGTGCATTATCGTAACGTTGGCACATTGGCGTACCTTCGACATAGAAAACACCTGGATGGTTTATTGATTAAATAAAATCTACGCTATATATCTTTATATACTCGTATAACAATCTCGTGTAATGGTGTTTGTCCAAGCTAATATTTAAAAGCACTGAACAGATTGCTATAAAATTTTATGAAAGTGTAGTTGTAGGTCCAACTTAGGAGATATGATACTTTTTATCTCGATGAATGACCCATATTTGTTACGTTTATTGACATAAAATTCTATAGAATATTGAAATAAAATGAAAAAACAGGGGTTTTACTTAGTTCTTCTTCTTCTTCTTCTAATAGCGCTACAACCCTTTGTGAGTCTTGGCCTGCTTAACAATGTTCTTCCATTCTGCCCTGTCGGATACTTTCCTTCGCCACTGCCTGATGTTCATGGTTTTAAGATCCCTCTCTACGTCGTCTATCCATCTTTTACGGGGCCGTCCTCTTGTTCTGTTTCCTTGGGGCTTTCATCTCTGGACTACTTTTACAGCTCGATTATCTGGCATTCTATCTAGGTGACCAAGCCAGTTTAGTCTTTCTGACTTTACAAATCTGACAATATCTGCGCTCTGCTTCAGTTCTTCCAGCTCGTGGTTTATTTTAATTCTCCACGAACCATCTCTGCATTGGGCTGGTCCAAATATCTTCCTTAGTATTTTGCCCTCAAATATTCTAAGTTAATTTTCATCAGTGGTTGAGAGGGCCCACGTTTCACATCCATATGTGACCACTGGTCTAATTACTGTTTTGTAGATTCTGAACTTGGACTCACGATTCAGTAACTTACTTTTCATTAAGTCTTTGTATGCATAAAAGCACTTATTACCGCTAAGAATCCGTGCTTGTATTTCTTGAATGATGTTGTTGTTGTCATTTATTATTGAGCCTAGGTAGGAAAAGTGGAGGCATATTTGTAGGTATGGTTGTCTACCTTTAGATTCTCATGTTGATTCGATTTTGTCACTCCATATATTTTGTTTTGCTTTCATTTATATAAAGACCAAACGTAGCAGCTTGTCGTTTCAGTTTTATAACTTTTTTGCCTAATACCCTTTTGCTACGGCTTATTATGGCAACATCACCCATATATGCGCATATTTGCATTGATCTTGTATTAATACAGCCGTTTATATCCAGTTTAGCTGGCTAATTGGCTTAGTTCCAGTGCCATAAAACAAAACACACACACACACTCTAACTAACTCCATGTTCAATATCAAAGGCCTGCGTCATATCTACATCTATTCTCCAGAATATATAGCTTTGGAACCCTCTAGGGTCATTTGTATAAGTTTAACCAACTTATTGGGTATCCCTAACATAGATAACTGTTTTAACATCTTTTGTCGATCTACTCCATCAAACGTCTGTTTGAAATCGATATACAAGTTGTAAATAGGTATGTTATATTCAACACATTTTTCATGTATATCTCTTAACATATGTATTTGGTCTATACTTGACCTCTTTGGTCTGAAGCCACATTGGTATTCACCAATTATCTCCTCCGAAAACGATTCCAGGCTGCTGTATATAATTCCTGATAATATCTAGTAGACGATATTTAAAACTGCTATGCCCCTATAATTTTTGCAGAGTCGTTTGTCTCCCCCTTTGTACGTAGGAAGTATGATTCCTACTTTCCAATCTTCTGTCCACTGTCCACCATTCTTTATCAGTTCTACAGTTATTCCATCTTCCTTCCAGGTGCTTTGTTATTTTTTAGATGTTTTATGATGTTTATCGTTTCTTCCAATATTGGTTGCTCAACTAGTTGTTCTGCTGTATGGTGAATTATCTCTTCATCTTCGTTTTGTTCTTTTTCTGGGTTTAACAGCTCTTGAAAATGCTCCTTCCACCTTTTCATTATTTCCTCGTTCTCGCTGATAATTGCCTCATTTTTGTCCTTGCAAACTGTTGATCTTGTCATGTATCCTTAGGTGTATTCCTTGTTTTCCTTGTAAAATTTTCTAGTCTCTCTTATTATAATCTGTAATTTCTTGTATTTTTCTATTTAACATTTTTCTCTTTTTCCTTCTACATATTTTTTTTGCATCTTGAACTGGCAACGAAAAAGACCGCGAATCAACAGCACATTTAAACTTATATTATTTGTTCGTCTTGCATTTAAATATGCTCCAGACATTAATTATTTTTCGTATTCTAAAATTGTTATTGGTGCAGTGGACACAGTATGCCAATATTTTCATGCGCATCAGAAAAAGTTATATTACCAACTCTTACCAATTCACCAGATTCTTTAAAATTTCTTATTACTGGGGATTTAGAAAATTATTCGATGGTAGGCGAACAGCACATTTAGCACTCAAGCTGCCATTAGACGTTCATAGCAAACCAAATGCAATGTGTAACATTAAAAAAAGCAGTGGTTGCAGTGATGTAAGCGAGTTCAATTATTATCTACGATGAATGTACTATGTCTCAGAAACATTCACTCAAAGCATTACATAGAAGTATGAAAAATTTAAATGGCAACGGGAAACTATTCGATGGTGCTGTCTTATTACTGACTGGTGACTTCCAACAGACATTACCGATTATCCCTCACTCTACATATGCGAATGAGATTAATCCATGTTTAAGACATTCAATTTTATGGCAAAATATCGAAACAGTTTGATTGGCCATTAACATAAGAGTACAAGTGCAAAATAGTCTTTCGGCGCATATATTTTCCAAACATTTTCTGGATATTGGAAACGGTAAAATTAAACTGCATTAAAATACACCATGCATCAAACTTCCAGATAATCTCTGCACTTTTGTTGAGACTAAATATGAATTAATAGAAAGTGTCTTTAAAGCTATATTAAATAATTACTTGAATCCTAATTGGCTTAGTGAGCGCGCAATTTGAGCGGCAAAAATATTGACATTGACCAAATTAACTTGCAGATTCAACAGTTGTTACCAGGTGATTTGATGTCTTTTAAATCAATCGAGAGTATTGTTAATGAAGATGAAGTAGTAAATTATCCAACAGAATTTTTACACTCTCTCTATACACCAGGGATGCCTCCCCTCAATCTGTAGTTGAATATTGGTTCACCAATTATTCTGCAACGCAATTTGAATTCACCCAGAACATGTAACGTCACACGTTTGGTCATTAAAAGTATCACTGAAAATATTATTGTAGCAACCATTTTTACTGGACTGGCAGATGTTAAAATTCCTATATGACAAGTTCCAAATAAAGTATTTTCTAATGAGCAAGTGACTGATTTAGAAGAATATTTGGTGACTGCATCTAAAACGCATAACGAATTGATATAAGCTTCAACAAAACTAATGTTAACATGTTTTATAACAACCTTGGTATGATTTTACAAAGTACTTAGCTAAAAAGCTTAGCTACAGTCTGTTGTTTCATTGGTGCAAATTTTAATATTTCAAGGGACTATATTACCAGTTTCGTATTTCCCAAAGTTATTATTAAATGTCATAAGGCAGAAAGTGCTCCCACTTGCTCATAAATCTGGAGAAATGAGAGCAATATTTGTATTTAGACAATACAATATGCAACAGATAACAGTGTCTGAATGAACTGAATGACTGAATGCTCTTAAATCTCAACAAACCTCTTAGTTTGTATAAAGTTTCTCAACTTGTGATTAAAACGGTTTTGGATTTCTTTAATTCAAAAAATCTTTTAACAGGCAGAATTTCGGAAAAAAGACGATTTTTTTTCGTGATATGTTACGGACCGCCCTTTCAGTCACAAAGAAGACGTCGCATATGTGACTCTAAATATATCTTTAAATCCAGCTAGAACAAACAATATTTGAATATTTGAGAAAAAAATTGCAACTCTTTAGACGATTTAACAAATATTCCTAGTACTTCTCGAGAAATCCTCTTAAAAATGGATGCATCAATAATTAGCCCGTCAACTGAAAGACTTTTTTCAAAAGCTTTGCCAAAAAACAATCCAATAAAGGACAAAAACCAGAAAAGACAAGAATACTGACGGATATAAGAGAAAACGACATATTTTTGATGAAAACAAATAGCAGGTAGGATGAAAAAGATATTAAGTGAATCTGGTAGTTATTAAAAAGGGAAAAAATTCAAAAACCACTTGAAGAAAGGAATTCAGTACGGAAGGAGATTTACAATAAGCAAAACCGGCGAAAGGAAGTCCGAATAAAAGAAAAAATATTAGCAGGGAATAAAGCTTATTTTACAAACAAAAGATTACTTAAAAGTAAAACACTGAATAAGAAAACTGATGAACATTTATAACACCATAATTAGACCAAGACTTAAGAATAGCGGAGAGAAAGATTATGAAAACCATGCTGGCACCAATCAGAATAGAGCAAAATGAATATAGAAGCAAAACAAATGCAGAGATTAAGTGAGAACTTAAGGAAGACATGGTGACTAAAATGAAGCGATGCAGAGTTAGATGGTTAGGTCACATTTGGCGAGCAGGAGATGAAGCAGTGACATACGCAATGATAGAATGGAATCCAGGAGAAAGAAAGAGAAGGGAAATACTAAGATCAAAGTAGCTGCAAGAAGTTGACCTCCAAAGGCAGGAGTCAGAGAATGGAACAGAAAAACTAGAGATAGGAAAAAATGAAGAAATATCGTCAAGAAGATGACATTAACAATCAGGGACTGATATACCCAAGAAATAGGATCTACGAAGCAATCGCGGTTTAACCCCACGCTGGGGTATATAGCTATTATATATATATATATATATATATATATATATATATATATATATATATATATATATATATATACATCTATATACGCATTTAATTTCCTTACAAGTATGACCATCTTGAAGCCCAGTAAAATAATGCCCCAAATAATAAAGAGAATAAACTTATGATAAAGCGAATACCCTAGTATGTAAAATAAACATTTATGTGCAAAATTTCAAAGCGACATTTAAACTAGAGCCATATAAGTAATTTAATCATTAGCATACCCAAAACGAGGCACGTAGTAATTACGTAATAAAATTCAAATGTCTACCCGCGAGAAACCAACTACTACTACCTATTAACTGAAATCCTACCGACACATTTTCAACTTATTTCATAAAGTTACTTCTCGGTAGAATTACAGCTCACTTTTGAGTCGCGTTAAAATGTCTCTGAAATCCCTTCTGAATCTTAACATATTGAACAAGGCTCGCTTCCACTGTTACCAACAGCGAAAACTAATTTAAATTAAATCCTTGCGAATTACCACAGCTCTCCCGGCAACGTCGTTGCCTCGTTTTGCCGCTTCTCCGCTCTCTCTCGCCTCACTTTCCATGATAATGGAGAAGCTTGTTGGTAGTGGAAAGTGGAATAAGGGCTTAGATGTCGATAAAATCAAGTGATTTCTGAAAGTTCTAGCATATTTATTTAGATTGAATACGTTTTCTCTTATACAGTTAATTAAACGAATATATTGGTGACTCTAGATTTTAGTAAGAAATGTGTTAAACGGGCAATGGTAATGAAACAAAAGGGAGTAAGTAGTTGGTATATTTTTTATCAAATAGAGCGTAATCGTTATTATTATTTTTTTTTATTTGATATTTTGACTTTGAAAATGGTTGGCTAAGACTTACTATAACCTGTTGCTTTGTAGACTGCTACTAAAATTGACAATAAATACAATGATCTGCAGAGAGTATATGCAAAATTATTTTTACAAGCCTTTGAAATACGTGGGGCCCAGAGAGGGAGACGCAATGGCTTGTTTTTTTAATAGAACACTGGAGGTCTATGAGAAATGTCGAGTTATATAATAGGAAACGATTTTAATATACTCGGACTGCCGTCGAATACATAGGATAAAGAAAATACGAAGGTAAAACCCAAGTAAAGATTTCCGTTACAAGGACTTTGTACAAAATTAACAAAGGATCCAACAAAGCCTTTGGAAAACAGAATATATAGAACTTTATTCAACATAATGACGGTAGTAGATTTTTGTTTTGATACAGGGCAGCGACAACCGCTGATACGTATTTCGACCTCCTTAGGTCTCGTCAGAACGGTATAGCCACTGCTCTGTTTCGCTAGGTAGAAATCGTTTGATTTCTCTTTTTGTTTTAACTTTATTCAAATTTATAGATTGTTTAACAAGTTATTATATATATATATATATATATATATATATATATATATATATATTGTGCCTAAACACCCCACACGGGATTACGCCGCTTAAGCTCTCTAGATCTATGTTACGAGGTAGATCAGTCCTCATTTTCTTTATTTAATTTTTCCTGTTATTTATCTCCACTGTTTCCTATCTCTGGTTTTTTCTCTCCATTGCCGTACGCTGGCCTCTGTGAGATCATTTGTTACTTCTTGTATCTATGTAGATCTTGGTCTTCCACGTCTTCTTTTACCAGCTGGTGTCCATTCCAATATTGAAAATATTGTCGTAGGTGGTCCTGATTTCCATATATGTCCTGCCATTTTACCCTTTGATGTTTTCGTTTAGTAGTTCATGATTTGTTCTTTGTCTATATTGGTTTTCATTAATTTTTATTGGTCTTAATATTGCTCTTAGTATTTTCCTTTTTAGTATTCTAAGGTCTTCCTCTTGTTTTTTTGTCATGCTAAGGGTTTCGGCAGCATAGTCGGTCGAACTATTTTATTTTCGTTTTTATATATCTTCATTTTCGATTTCTTGCTAAGTAATTTATTTTTTAGAAGTTTTTTATTTGCATGGTACGCCTTATTTGCTGTAATTATCCTTTCTTTAATAATTTCTGTTTTCCTTTCTTCACTGTTTGTTAACAATATTCCCAAATACTTAAACTTTTCTACTTCTTCAAATATATATTCTCCCAGTCTAGTCTTTTTGTTTTCATATTTTTTGTCAAATTTCATTATTTTTGTTTTTTCTTGATTTATTACTAAGCCGATTACTTTCCCTTCTGCTACCAATTCTTTTAACATACTTTTCATTGTTTTCTGTTCTTTGTTATTAACACAACATCATCGGCTTATCCTATTATTTGTCCCTCTCTCGTTCTAAGTCTAACTTTGTTGATTTTTCTGACTATATATTTCAGGGCAAGATTAAACAGAGTTGCAGATAATGACGTATCTTTGACGTACACCTTTATTTATAACAAATTCTTCTGTGTCTCCTTCTTGTGTTTTTACAGTTACTATAGTTTTGCTCATTGTCATTTTTATTAATCGTCTTAATTTGTTGTGTATTCTGATTTCTCTCATACCTAGCTGTAAGTAATTTCGCTCTGTTTATGAATCAAATGCTTGTTGGAAGTCTATAAAAAGCAATTCAATTTCTATTTTATATCCATAAGCTAACATGGGAAAATGAGCATAGGGTTCAATGGAATGATTTAAACACAGTCCTTAAAGAAATAGATGGTAAAAAAAAATCAAAGAAATGGCTCTAATTATGCTAAATGAGACCAATTGTGTCGCAAATTCCTCGGCAAAATGTAGTAGGATCTGGTTAAGTAAACCAAATACTTACCATGTCGGGATAGTATTATGAGGTTTTTTTCCTGGTTTTTCCTCATAATTTACTATGGAATTACTAACAGGAGATTTTTACTGTCATCATGGCATGTGTTTTTCTTTTTAAAGACGAATTACATGCTATGATTTTTTCTGATGGATATCCTCAAGTGAAAGTTGAAATTATGTAATCGAATGAACTATGTTTTATGGTGAGCGCCTGACCATAAAACATAGATATGCAGACGACACCATCCTATTTGCAGACAGTTTAGAAGGTTTACAGACACTAGTAACGCAATTGTGGAGAATCAGTCAAGAATACGGCCTTGATTTTAACATCAAGAAAACAAAGTACATGGTGATCAGTAAGAAGCATATTTCACCTAGTCAATTACTGGTAGATCAGCAACAAATACTCCAAGCGCCCCGTTACTACTATTTAGGAACCACCATAAACGACCAATGGGACCACTCAGTTGAAATAAAACAAAGAATTGAAAAAGCCAGGTCAGCATTTGTCAGAATGAGCAAGATATTTAAGAGTCAAGACCTACCCTTAAAAACTAAAATTCGTTTATTAAGATGCTACGTATTTACAGTGCTACTCTATGGGGTTGAATCATAAACACTAACCGAGGCATCCATGGGAAAACTCGAGGCGTTTGAGATGTGGTGTTATAAACGGATACTGAGGATTTCCTGGGTGGACCGAATAATAAACATTGAGGTTCTACGTCGGATGGATAAAACATGTGAAATTATATCCACAGCGAAACAACGCAAGCTAGAATATCTTGGACATATAATGCGAAACGATCATAAATATAACCTGCTGCAACTTATATTACAGGGTAAGGTCTACGGAAAGAGGGGACCAGGAAGAAGAAGAATATCTTGGCTCCAGAACTTACAAAAATGGTTTTCCTTGACCACTTCAGGACTATTTCGAGCTGCGGTCAATAAAGTTAGAATTGCCATGCTAGTAGCCAACATCCGTAACGGATAGGCACCACAAGAAGAAGATCTATGTTTTATAGATCTGACAAAGGCTTTCGATCGCATACAAGTCGAAGACGTATTACACCTACTGTATAAAAGAAACATACCTATCAATATTATACAAACCATCGAAAACATCTACTTACATAATCCAATACAGGCAAAGATAAATGGAAAACTAGCACTGTGTATACTAGTGCAAAGCGGAGTTAGACAACGTGACTCGGTAATCTTAATTCTCTTTAATATAATAATGGACGAAATAATACAAGCAGTAAGCAAATACCATGGTTACAGAATGAGGAACAAAATCCAAATATTATGTTATGCAGACGACGCCGCATTAATTGCCGAGACAGAAGACGAGCTCCCAAAGATTAACACATATCTTCAATACAACAGCCAAGAAATACAATATGATAATATCAGCAGAAAAAACCAAATGTATGACAACATCTAAATGCCCACTACGATGTAAAATCAAAATTAATGGAAAAATAATAAAGCCGGAAGCAAGGTTTAGATATCTGGAAATAGATATAACTAGTTACGGAGATGTTGAAGAACAAGTACAACAGAGCATAAAAGCAAGTAAAGTGGCGAGATCTCAAGACGAGATAAGGCGAGACAAGACACAAAAACAAGAATCTATAAAACAGCATAATTAGAACTATAATAACATACATGGCGGAAACAAAACCTGACACATCTAAAACGAGACGATCACTAGAAACAACAGAGATGAAAATACTTCGACGAATATCAGAGAAAAGTCTGTTAGATAGGGAGAGAAGTGAAAGCATAAGAAGAGCATGCAATATAGAAGACATAAATGGATGGGTGACAAAACGGAAATAGGAGTAAAACTAACACTTAAATAGAACGGCAAAGGATAGTACGAATAGCCCGAGATACCAAATGGATGAAGAAGTATTGGCAGACCAAGAAAAAGATGGTGTGATAATTTAAACAATTTATTAGGCTAATTTTGTAAAAGAAACAGGCTTTAAAGCCTACATACAAGAAGAAAGAAGAAGAAGAAGAAAAAGAAGAAGAAGAAGAAGAAGAAGAAGAAGAAGAAGAAGAAGAAGAAGAAGAAGAGTTTCTCATAATTATGCAACATTTTATTAAGCATGTTGGACACGTTAAAGAATAACCTGTTCTGTTGGTTGTAAACCGAATTCTTTCCACATATCTGTACCAATTGTTTACATAAACAATACAGCCCTTTGACATGTCACTATGATTATCTTTTAAAAGATATCTGTCTTCAGCTCAAGTTGCATGGATGCGGAATTATGCGGGAAAAATAATGACCATACATGATATGGCTGGAATCATCCGCAGTTCTTTACTTATATCTTTGGCGCCGAATAACAAAATGCGTAGATTAAAAAAAAACATTAATTTTTTTCAACCAAGATATATTTAACGATAGTGATTTTGCACCTAGTTATTTAACGGATCGCCCCATGGAAACGAAAACATCGATATCGTCTACTCTTTTGCCAGCAGTGTTGTCCAATCTATAGCCTTCAACGACGTGAGAACCAGAGCCATTAAATTCATATGATACACACCTATCAACATTCGTTGATCTGTTTTTTAACAAAAACTTCTGAAAAAAAATCTACGTAAATAACAAGAAATTACAAATAACAAACAGTTATTATTAAATTTATTTTATAAAAAAAAATATTAAAAAGAATTTTTCTTCTGTTTTCAAAAATATTTTGATTTGTAATAAAATCTGTTTAAAATTTGTGAAACTTAAAATTATTAAAATGATTTTTTTGTTAATAATAACAGTAGTTTTGGCTTTTTGTATTTGGATTAAAAATAAACTTCTGAACTTCATTTAACCAAGTATTGTTATTATTTCGTAATATAAAACTATTTTGAAATTGAAATTAACTATTAGACTTTTTTGCCTCATGGCCGTCTTATTTTTCCCCTACTATAAGATAAAAAGAGGTACCAGACCAGGTCTGTGAAAATTTTAAAGCTCAATATTTCTATCATAATAATTCATCCAAAAATTTGGTTAAACATGGTTAGATAGCTGATTGTTTAATTACTGTCTTATATTTTATATAGTAGATGGGCACGGTTTTTACAGAATAGTTCAAAATACTGAAATTGGACCTTTCACCCCCGCCCTACCCTACGGCAAAAAGAGGTAAATACTCATTTTAACAATAGAATTATATTTAAAGTTTATATAGTTAATATGTACTACAAAAATTGTTAAAACTTTTATGAATTTAAGTCTCAAACAAACTAAAGCTTCTCTACAACAAACAAAACAATATTTTTGAGATTTTCCAGGTTGTGAAACGGTGATGAATAAATGAATTTTTTTTATTAATGGTCATACAAAACATTACATATATATTGACATCCTAATTAAATATCTATGCTAGTTGTAGATGTGATATCAGAGTTCTAGTTTATTATTCTGCCATCAAAAGCTCAAAGATATTAAATCGTTTCTCTTTTAATACCTATGTTGTTAAACCATTATTAATACTATCCATTTTGCAATTCACACTAGTTTGCGACTATCTATTCACTTTTACATGTATATAGAAATATTATTCGTTAATAATTGCTGTATTCACCTAATACAATTTTTAGTACAAATTCAAGTTTTCCAAAATGGTTTGTTAAAAATATAGACCTATAGGTCTATTTTTAATATTCACTTATAGCCTAAGATCCCACTGCAGGATCACTACGTTCATAATGTAGTTAATCAAACTCACATTTGTATTTATTTGTATTTATGCTCTTTGTCAACCTAAAACGTTGTGCTCTAATAACATTTCTAGATCTTGTATTGTGATCATGGAACTTACGAGTTTATGTTTAACTTACCTTTGTTGGCATGAATTCAAACAGTTATTCCGTACTGTAAATGGCTATGGAATAGTGCAAAGTAGCACATTCTAAGGGTATTTTTAGGAATCATATAATTTATTATTTCTTTTACTTTCTGATTTTTCTCTTTATTTAGATTCAGCCCATTATGTTAAAAACCAGATTTTTGCTTTCTGGGTATCACTATCTATTTTAATTTTTAAATTATGCTGATTAATATCAGTATAAATGATAGTTGTATCGTCTGCGAAGCAAACACATTTTATAGGAAAAGTATAGTAAAATAAATCGTTCAGATAAATAAGAAACAAAATGGGTCCTAATATCGAACCTTGAGGAATCCCATATTCGACAGTGTTAAACTCCGATAGCTGTTATTAAAAAAAACTGCCAGTTTTCTATTTGTTAAGTATGATCTAAATAGATTAAGAGTGTTTCCCCTAATACCGTATTTATGTATTTTTTCCAACAGTAATTCATGCGAAACATTGTCAAAAGCTTTGGATAAGTCAAACAATGTCAAAGGCACAAAATGACCTTCCTCCAAGCCATCAACTATAACTCTCACAATTTTCTGTATAGCTAGTGTAGTGCTACACTTTTTTCTAAAGCCATATTGATTACAATTAAGTACTTTGTGTTTTTCTAGATATTCTGTCAAACGAACATTTTTAGAATACTCTTAAAAATTTTGCCGAAGATGGGAATGACTGAGATGGGATGATAATTTCCAATTTCATCTAAAGCTCCCTTTTTAAACACTGTTAGCAATTTTTTTACTTTAAATATATCTGAGAAAGTCCCTTCAGTAAGACAATTATTATAAATTATAATTAATTTGTCTATAATTATATCGATAGTTTCCACAGATACTATTTTAAATCATGAATGTGTTGCTTGTGTGAGTCCATTTCAAAAGGTAAAAGAAATAATAAATTAGACTTACTCACAATCAATTTATGATCCACATTCACCACTTACCATTTACCATTTATTTACCACAAAGTGGTAAAATAATCTATTAAACTGTAATGAATTAATAAATGAACAAATAAATAAAACATTACTTACATGCCGGTACTCTATTAATTGATGGTTGAAAGAACATGATTCAAACTATCCTGTATTGTTGATTGGAAAACTCAAGTCTGCTATTGTAATTGTTTGACAGGAAACGGGGAAGTTCTTGAGGAGACAGATTTTATCCAATGAAGTAGAGATAGGTGTAATGTAATTGTTTGTTTGATGAAAGTAATATTCTACACCATTGAGTTATTTAAAAAGTTATTTATATTTATTCTAGACATATATTTATGAAATATGTGTTATTTATGGATCTGGGTTTTGTTTACAGAATTTCTTTAACATATTACCAGAAACAATATTTTTGCTAAAACTATATTAAATATTAGTATTAAACTGGTATGGTACCTCAACTTATTTAACCCAAAATTATTATTACATCCCATCTGGTTTCGAAATACACTTATTTTACAAAATATTTGATTTCAAATTCAACACGTGGTTTGGTGGTTCCCAACACAACATTGTAAAATCGTTCAGACTAGTAGTATTAATTAAATGAATCTTTGTTATTCCTAATCATATGCAAATCTACATTTTCAAATAGAAATATTATATTTTAACTATAAACTGCTATAAATTTGAAAATGTTAAAGTGTTAAAGAAATTATTATACAAACTCACCATTGTTCATGTCGGTGTGATGATATTCTGCTCATGGAACAAAAAAATTGAAATAAGAATAAATTTACTTTACACCGGTTTAAATAGAGAACCGTTTACCTGTTGGTATAACCAATTTCCGGTCCCAACTGTCAGATAAAATGACCAACTAACTATTGAATGCTTAATAATTCAGTCAATTTCTTGAATTAATCAATTACTTTATCATCAATAGTTTATCTACTTATTATTTAAGTTCCATATTAACATATCAGAACTGGAATAAAACATTTAAAAATATTTATACACACCATGACAGATAACTCACACCAACAATTATTTCAAAGAAAGTTTGTAACTTTGTTATACATTTTGATTACAAATGTACATATTTAATTTAATCTAATTACCAAATAATCACTTAAGTTTGTTCTGTAATTTTGACTAAGCCGAGTTAGTTATCATAGAAGATGTATTTCAATTATTCATATTGTTGCATTGAAATTTAATTATTTAAAGTTTGTTAAAGTATGCCAATATTAACACATCAACCAACTTTGATATGTAAAATTTAAAAAATTTTAGATACATTTATTAATTTCAGCTTATTTCATAAAACTAGATAACTTAACTTACAGCATTTAAAATAGAAGAAAAACTGTCACACTTTAACCTACATTTGTCAAATTGACCTCTAAAATCTAATAAATAACATAAAAAACACATTGTCTCCAAGTAAGAGATATAGTGGTTCCAAATCCTCCCCCTTTTTAAATTTAATGACTGTTTCGTCCCCCCCTTTTTTAAGTGTTTTCTGTGTGTTTTCTGTGTGTCTTAAAGTGTCCTCAATTTTAATTTTTAATTTTTTAACTTTATATATTGGACTTTACAACCATTTGCCACATATTACAACAAAACTTTATCAAAGAAATTTGATAATTACAAGTTAATAGAATTGCACACCCACACAATTTACATCTAATCTCATTTATTGTCTCACAACAATCACCTTCAAGAATAAAATCTCAAATAACACATATTTTATAAATATATCTCTAGAATAAATATAAATAACTTTTTAAATAACTCAGTGGTATAGAACATTACATTTATCAAACAAACAATTACATTACACCTATCTCTACTTTATTGGATAAAATCTGTCTCCTCAAGAACTTCCCCATTTACTATCAAACAATTACAATAGCAGACTTGAGTTCTCCAATCAACAATACAGGATAGTTTGAACCATGTTCTTTCCACCATCAATTAATAGAGTACCGGCATGTAAGTAATGCTATATTTATTTGTTCATTTATTAATTCATTACAGTTTAATATACTATTTTACCAATTTGTGGGTCTTACCTTGTCTGCTTAAACATTTTATTCATTTTGAAAAACCACAGACATATAATATTGGCACAATTACTGTAATTTATATAATTTATATCATCTATCTTTGTTTATCTTTATTAGACAACACCCTAATATGGGTTTATTATTTCAGCATTTATTTAACTTTGTATCGAGACCTGAAGATGCTTTGCATATTGTAGAAAGCGAAACCGGTCGTCTGGATAGTAAAATTAAATTGATTGTGAGTAAGTCTAATTTATTATTTCTTTTACCTTTTGAAATATTATTTTGTTTAAGAAATAAAAATCCGTGTAGTGTGAATTTTTCAATATATGCAAAGCATTCCTGATTTCAGTATCACTAATAGGTAATAAAAATAAAGAGTGGCAGAGAGATTGTATAATGGTTCAAAAAATCTGTGGCTACATTTTTATTTGTGGAATTAAAAGAACTTTTTAAATTTTTGAACTTTAAAAGAAA